>NC_056738.1:579246256-579390199 GCF_019279795.1 Protopterus annectens | reverse complement strand
CAAGTTCCTCATAGCACCAAACACTGCATGTATTGTGCTTATTGAGAGTGTGCACTGTATGTTTTTTGCTACATTTGAAAAAGCTGCACCCTGCTTTTCATAGCACAAACACTGTAAGCCAGTTAAATGATTGACACAGTATTAGTGTCTCATCCCTCATACACATACATAGTAACATCACATACACTATGTCAGGTGTTATAAGTGAGAATAAATATAATGTGACATGGAACAAGAGTAAAAGTATATGGAATATGCAGTTTTTAAACTCAGGACAATGTGTACAGTCATCCTAAATATACAGGTCTTGCCTCAAGAAGGTTGAAAAACACTTGTCTATGTTGTACTTCATTTATATAATCTGCAATTCACAATAAAATAAAAGTTGGCACACCGTTTACTAGAACCCAGGATCATATGCATTTCAGAGATAGGCTTAATACCTGTTGCCACAGGATTAGTTACATGACATCCCATATATTAGTATTTATTGTTAACTTGATGTTGTTAGCCATAGCGCAGCATCACTTACCGGGTTTGTGTGATGCCCAGTGGTATTAAGTGAATGCATTTGGTTTCTATCCTTAGCTGTCTGTGTCATGTCTGATACATGGGTGGTCCAGTCACACAAATGAAATAAGCCAGTTGTGAGAAGCAACATATCATGCAAACAAGGGAAAAAAAGAGAGAAAAGGAATAAATATATAATATTTATAAAAGCAGAATGGCATATATAGGGCCGGGTCCCTTGTACAATTTTTCTCCATTGAAATGTGTTTGGAACCCTGTCATAGATTTGTCATTCTCCTAAATATAAATAAATATAAATATCAAGCAATGAGCAATTGCCATGCTGTAACACAGTCACTGAGTACAATCAACCTTTCGCAGACAGCAACCTTACACAGAAATACTATCTGCATTCCTGAAGAGGTTTAGCTTTCATATATAGTGCTGAGCACTGAAAAACCTTGTTTAAGCATGCAGTGCCTCATTAATATTCATTGCATGCTGCTGCATGCTGACTGAGGTCATGGTCATGGATACACTCTATGTAGGCTCTGCATGGAGACTACACGGAGGGCAGAGCATACACAGAGTTTACTGAATCCTGGGGAGTGTCTTTCAATTTCTATTGCTGTTTCCTTTTCTAATTACACAGTTCCACTCCTCCATCCTCTTTCTAGACCCCTTGCCTTTTCCCATGGAAATGTTTGACCCTCCATACTGTCCATTTATATTTCCTCTGATCCAATTTTTGTGCCTATGTACAGTGCTTGTTTTCTTCCACAATCATGTAAGATCGTTTAACTAAAAAAAACATCCTCATCTTGAGCTTCATTTTTTTTTTCTTCAGTGAACATTTAGTTTTCCTGGTCTTCTATTTTGTTAAACATTTTATTTATATAATAACCCTCATGACACTATTTTCAGTGTAGTTTGTCTTTGCCAAAATATCTATATCTTCAAATACTGTTGGCTATACTTTTTTTCATGTCTGTAATTTGTCACCATAATCCCTCTCCGATTGCCTCTTTTAGTAACTGATCTAGATAATACTTGGGATTATTTGGTGATGACTAGTCTGCAATGGAGGAGTAACCTTACAAAGATCCAACCAAGATACAATTTTTTTTACTGAAATAGGTTTTATTGATTTTTCAAAAAAGATTTATCATATAACTTATTAATTCATTGTCTAATGATTAAAACACATTGACTAATTATGTACAATATTTACAACTGGCTTGAAGATTAATTATAGAATTAACCAATCCAATCAACATAATGTCATACAAAAAATAGAGTATTTTCTGTTCTTTTCTTTTACAATTATGAAGAGTATGAGCTCAAATATAATGTCTCAATAAGGGATACTATTTTCTTCCATGGATTTTTGCTCCATAGTTTGGGTTTGATTCTTAGTTCTTTTGCCTTAGTTTCCATCAGCGCAGTTTCCTTCAGTAGTGTTAAGAATTCTTCAAAAGATGGTTCGGATTTGGATTTCCATTTTCTAGTAATACATTTTCCAACATTTGGTAGTATATTCCAAAGTAAGTAGTAATTATTGTTATTCAATTCTAGATTCTCAGTGACGTTCAACAGAATTAAAGTCTTAGATAACACAAACGTATCTGAAAATATGGCTTGTAGGAAGTTACTTATATCTTAACTTTGATACAGTCATAAAATATGCATCCAATCTGCTTTGCATGTGTGTAAACATCTCCAACATATGGCATTATTAGAAGAATTAAAATTAGCTAGTTTATTGAGAGTATAGAAAGTTCTATGCAGAAATTTCCACTTGTAAATTCTACAAAATTTCATGTTGGATAGTAATTTAATAGAATGTAATGTTTTAATTTTATTTTCCATAGATACATTTATCGATTGCCCTTTAGTAATATAATTCCAAAATTTTTGATTGGTAGTAACTTTGTAATTTATTAAAATGTTGTATAATTTCGATGTTATGTTTTCTCAATTTTGATTATTATATATTATTTCAAATAGATGTTTCATAAATTTAGTTCTATCTTTGAAGGAAGAATTATTAATCATTCTGTATAGATCTTGTGAATATAATAATACACTTTGAAGTATAAGCCAATTTGATGAACAGAGGTCATATATTCTTATTATATACTGGCCATCTATAACCTTTTGATTGTTGCTACATTGTTGCCAACATATAATGTTTTTTGCTTCCCATGTAGTAAAAACCATCCTGTGTATCTTGTTATGAGCGTTTTTTGTAACACTGAAAGGATATAACAAATTCATCCATAAGTTTATGTCTGTATTAGAATTTACAAATCTTCTAAATCAATTAAACATGTCATTTATGAATTTTAATTTAATAAGTTGTGTTAGATTATATTAAAAATCTGCACATAAGATATGCCATGGTTTGTTAATATGATCATCTATCATTAGATTTTTTAGAATGTTACTCTTATTTGAATAGATAATAGTGTGTAACGTTTTCCATTTGGAAGAATAATTTGGCTCTATCCAATTTATAATAATTCTAAAAATGGAGGCTTTAATATAAGTTTCAACATTTGGAAAGGTAATCCCTCCTTATTTCCATGGTCTAATGTGATGTGTGAGGGCTATTCTATTTTTGTTGGGGTACCAAAGAAATTTTAATAATAATGTATTTATTTCTTTTAAAAATGCTTATCTGGTATCACTGGAATGGCTTGTGCTATATATAGAATTTTTGGAAGTAATATCATCTTTATTGATTGTAATCTGTCTTCAAAGGTTAAATATATTATGTTCCATTTTTCTACATTAATCTTTATTGTGTTTATAATATCTTTATAGTTTATAGTTAAGGTTTCTTCTGTGTTTGTGCCTAGTGTTATACCTAAATAGTTTAAGGTGAAAACTTGTTTGCCAATTATTTGATTATCATCTATCCGAAGATCACTTTTTTTATTCAATATCATGAAATTTGATTTTGTTTTATTTAAATGTAATCCTGAAATTGAATAGAATTTTCAACTTGTATGTCCAACTCTTTTAAAGATTCTTTAGATATGGTCATGGTAAGAAGTATGTCATCTGCAAATAACATAATTTTTGAATTGTATTGGCTATCTATATTTATACCGTCTGTATAGCCAAGACACTATTTGACGTGTGAACCATTCAATAGTTTAACTTGGTCTGTTCATGTAAAACATGAGCCAGCCTATTTTCATTAACAAAAATACTGAATGATTTATATCAAGGATTGTGTTTCTTGAATGATGTGCCCCGAGGTGTATCATCACACCACCCCTAGGTAGGTACAAAGGAAGGACATCAAATCTTCATTAAATGGATGACACTGAACATCCTTTCTCTTTTTCTGAATGACCAAGTCTATATTCTTATAGTTTAATAATTTTTTCAGAGTAGCTGCTTTATTGAACAGACTAGCGCATTTGTCTCTAAGACTCTGAGACTTTCACCATTAATGCATGTTAAATCATTTACAGGTCCTGTGTTTTTTAACAACAACAAAAAATAGTCAGTCTTTTTTATGTGGTACAAAATGTTTCATGCCGGTAGTGTTTTCCTTCCTTTTCAAAGTTCAAGCCCATTCACGGCATATACTTTCTTTCCCATTTTAGGTATAAACATTAAATATAACTCTAGTCTTTCAGTTCTACATAATTAAAATGATGACTGTATCCAATCAGTCTTGCAGGTTATGTTAACCTCTCTACACATCCTACATGTACTATTACTAAATAAATACATAAATATATAAAAGTGGGAATACTACTTTCCAAAATGCAGTTAAAAAGCAAACAAGTGTAGTGCAATAGTGTAGCAGTTAGAATGCATGCCTTGCATGTAGTCATTCACAGTTTGAGCCTCACCAAAGCCATTCCCATTTTAGCTATGTCAAGAATCTCAACGGCAAAACCCAGATCTGCTCTGAGTTACAGCACAATGGCACAAAAATTACAGAAGCAACTCATATTGTCAACATCCTGACAGATAGGTTCAGTGCTAACTTTACCCCCACCCCCATCTCCTAAAGGGCCCATATCTATACAGGAAGAATTCAGAGTCCCTGTAATTAAAACTATGCAGGTAAAAGCTGCACTCTCTAAAGCCAAAAACACATCATCCATGGGGCTGGACAAAATCTCAGGCTGCGTTTTACATGAACTTCAGAATGAACTGGATCCACACCTAAGCACCATGCTCAATTATAGCCTTACGTCAGGCTTTGTGCCTACTGAATGGCGCACAGCAACAGTTATACCACTTTACAAAGGGGGAGCCACCACTGATCCTGGGAACTATCTCCCTATTAGTCTGACAAACCTGGTCTATAAGGCCATGGAATGTATCATCATGGAACTCATAAACAAAGACATTAGTAACCCCCAAACTCCGGATCCCAGCCAGTTCGGGTTTGTGAAATGCAGCTCATGCCTTTTGAACCTGATTGACTTCTTTGAGGCAGTCACCAAAGCTGTAGACGAGGGTAAGGTGGTTCACAAAAGACCTCGCCACGGCTTTCAACACCATCCCCCTTTCTGGAATTATAGCTAAACTCACTAAACTAGGTATAAATCCCTACGTCACAAGATGGGTTGCCAACTGGCTCACTGACAGAACCCACACTGTAAAAGTTGGGGACTCCAAATCTGACTTCAGACCAGTGACAAGTGGAGTACCACAGGGTTCAGTCCTGGCACCTCTCCTGTTTGGTATCTACTTCTCCGAAGTACAGGCTAACACAGAAGGCCTTAAGTTAATGTAGTTCGCAGATAACTGCAAACTAGGAGCCATAGTCAAGTCCCCAAATGATTTGGACATTCTACAGAAGGGGCTCACTGAGTCAGAAACCTGGTGTCAGAGCCATGGCCTCAAGCTCAATGCCAGAAACAGCATTGTCATCCTGTTTGGTAAAAGCTCTGTACCCATGAACTACCACATAGGTGTCAGTCTACTTAATGCTGAATGTGTGATAAGAGACCTTGGGACGCAGGTGGACAGTAGTATCTCCATTGATAATCACATTGCCACAGTAGTCAGGAAATCCATCTACATGGCATACCTCATCAGAAAAGGGTTCTCATCTAGGAAAAGAGGTAATTGTTCCTCTCTACTCGACACTCATTAGACCCATTATAGAGTACAACACCCCTTTTGGCATGTACCTCACAAGACATCTGCAGCAGCTGGAAAGGCCACAGAAATACCTTACAAAGAGGATTACTGGCCTCAAACAGATGCCCTACACTGACCATCTCAAACAACTCCAGCTTTACTCCATAGCATATCGCCTACTCCGAGGTGATCTCTGCCTAACATATAAAGCTATGTCAAACCCAGAGCTGTTGGACATGCTACACCTAAAGAAATCCCAATCCCTCCAAGCTATATGCTCTGGAGACCTAAACCTTGTCACCACAATAAATAGGACATGCTGGAGGAATAGATTCCTGTCCCAGAGACTTCCCATACTCTGGAACAGGTTACCTATCTGTGTCAAACAAAGTTCCTCATTAGCACTCTTCAAGAAAAATCTTGATGAGAGGATGAGAAATAAGAAATACACCCCGGGGATCACTTCTGTGGCTCTGCTCAACAGGGGCAAAGGAAAATAACTTTCTTGGCTGGCGTAAGCTGGGGAATCTTGTTGGCTAGGCTTACTTAGGCCCTTGGGCCAAAAGCCTAGTACCTACCTATGAACCTATGAACAAACAAAAACACCCAGTCATTTACTTTATTGTCTCACAGGAAAACTTGGCTCTCAGCATGGATTCTGGCAAATAAATAGTACAACTACTGCCCTGTTGTCCTTCGTTAACAGTATTAATCAGCATAGAAATGATGGTAAACTAGTATCGTCTATCTTTCTTGAACTATCTAAAGCTTTCAATATTGTCTCTCATAAACTTTTAACAGCTCTTTTTATGATCTAAAACTTAGCCAGTCCTCACTTGCATGATTCCATGATTACCTAACCAGTTACCAGTAGGCTGTTAAATGGCAACAGAATCTTTCTTGCCTTCTACCAGTGACATTTGAAATTTCACAGGTGTCTACCCTAGGTCCTCTCCTCTATACCCTCTTTACTAACAATCTTTATACTTCCACTCGACATGCTTTCTTTGTCCAGTACGCAGATGACTCTGCTCTAATATGCACTGCTCCCACACTCCAACAACTTCAAATTATAACACAACAGTCTTTCTCTTTAATAGAATCTTGCATAGCCAATGCTCAGCTCATCCTAAACCCCAACAAAACTAAGCTCATGATTTTGTTCCCCACAATAGCCATGGATCCACCTTATTATTTTCTCTCTCATCAACAAATAATACAATTATTTCCCCAATATCCAATACTAAACTTCTCAGTGTGATAACTGATAGTTACTTGAGATTTGACATACACATAGCCCAGTCAATAAAGAAGGTCCACAAAAAACTCTTGCTTCTATATTGAAATGAACAATTTATAACAAACCATACATAGGCCACCTTTGCTAGAACATACCTTGTCTCTACCCTCCTTTATGCATCTCCCATTTTCACTAACCTTATGAAATAAACTTGACACCTGCTATAATAAAATTACAAAGTTTGCCATCAGATCTATATCTAAATCACACCACTTCCTGACACTAAGATAACTAAATTGTCTAGAGCTGCCCAACCTCCTAGCCTACAACTAACTGATAACTGCCCATCATTTCTACCAACCAGATGAAATTCTTGCCCTTCACAACCTCCTTCAGCCCTACTCTACCAATCGAGTCCTTCATTCGACAAACAGACTACTACTAAAGATCTCTATAACTAATAACTCAGCTGGCAAATCCCTGTACTCCAATTCTATAGCTAAACTCTGGAAAACACTGCCCGAAAATAAATTAAGAACAACAAGCACCAAAAATTTGAAAAGATCCTTAAAACCCGTCTATCCAATACATGGCTATGCTCTTGTACTAACACCTGTTAAATACAAACTGACTCTAATTTTAAGTCACCCTAGGCACAGTTATACTAGACTGCTCTTCCTTTTTGAACTCTGTATTTCTAAACAACATTTTCCCCTTGTTGAACTCTGGCTATGTGTATTATAAAGAAAATGTACTGCAAATCCTTGCAACCTGTAAATATGTTGCTCTGTTAACAATGTAATAATGCTGTACAGTAAGCAATATATCACAGTACAGTGGTCCATTTTTTTCATTTGTATAAATGTGTTTGTATTTTATTACTGTAACTATGTAAGATCTCTGTATGTATTAATGTGAAGCTTTTCTCCCTGGGCCACACTGAAAAAGGACAATTTGTCCAGTCAGACTTTCTCAGTAAACAAATGTAAAATAAATAAAATAATTAATGAAATAAATGTATGTCATTTTTATCAGCAAGTATAATGATTTTAGAAAACACCATCGCTTTTAAGTTTAATCAGAGTAGACTTACTTGCTTTAATTGCCATTTGTAGTATACATTGTAATGCTTTTTTATAGATTATCCCCGGGATTCATGAAGCTTGCGCCAGGCGCAGGCGTAGCTTAGGCAGAATAACGCCAAATATGGCTGTCGAGCAATTCAGGTACGATCCAATACCACGTGCACTACCAGCGTATGCAAGAACTGCACAGCCCTCGGCATAGGTATGCTAATCACCCCATGCGCAGTGTTGCACCATGCAAATGAAGGCAGATAGTGATTCATGAAGTGGTACAGGTGTAGCGTAAGCCCACGGAAATGTAAACCAAAAACCATGGTTTACATTTTCCCAAACAGAACATCGGAGCTTTGGAAGCGGACCAGACTCAAGTATTACAAAGTTAACATATGCCAATGGCCAAATACACAGCCAATGGCATAAGAAAAGATGCACAAAACCTAAAAAACAACATTTAATGTCATGTCCACAGTAACGCACAGTACAACCGCAGGGAATGTGTGCGCAAACTGGAACATTTTTATTTTTTTTTTAATTTATTTTACATTTGTTAACCGGGCTTGTCTAACTGGATACATGTCCATTTTCAGTAGAGGCTCGAGGAGTTAAGCTCCAAGTTAGGACAAAACAAGAAAAAAAAAATGAATACAATAAAGTATAAGGATACATGAGCAAATATGAAGTGTTAACAGTATGCATAAACAGGTTATCACAGTAAAATGTACAGTGCATGATACAAGAGTAATGAAGGGATGTAAATACAATCAGAGTGGTCAAAAGACATATGCAACATAGTTTAAAAAGGAAAATAGAGTTGCTTAATGAGTAGATGGGTTAGACAGAGTAGAGTATGTAGAGACACTTTGACTAGTCAGGTTTAGTGCATTGACATAACCAGTGTGTTTTCAGGAACACTTTCAATTTGTTTTTGAAAGAATGAGGAAAGTATGGAGAGTTCGTTTGGAAGGAGGTTCCAGGCTTTCCCAACTATATTAGAAAAGAGGGAGTCGCCAGCTTTGTTGTATGTTTTAGTGGTATGTACTAGAAGTTTCTGAGAAGACCTTAAGGATTCTAGGTTTTTATAGGGGGTGATTAGTGTCGAGAGAATAGGTGTTTTAGAAGGTTTGTAAAGAGTGTTATGGGCTATAGTTAGCTGATGGAATGTAATTAGATTTTGAAGTTCAAGCCAACCTAGCTGTTTTAAATTAAGGCAGTGATGGGTTCTAAAAGGATTACCAGTTGCAAATCTAGCTATATTATTGTAGGACATTTCCAATTTGTTGAGATTATTTTTTGAAAGGTTAGTAAAAATGGGTGACGCATAGAGTAGAGAAGAGATTAGATGAGTGTGTGCTATTGTGGTTCGAGCTGAAGGTAGGAGAAAGGATTTTATCCTATAGAGAGAGCCTAGCTTTTTATTGACTGTTTTTATAGTATTGTTAATATGGATGTCAAAGTTCAGATTATTGTCAATGGTGACTCCTAATAGTTTTGTGGATGGGTCTGGAGATATAATGGTATTATTGATAGAGTTTATTGAGAAATCCAGTGGAGGGGATTTCTTGGTAGGAGAGAAGAGGAGGAGTTTAGTATTTTTGGAGTTTAGGAGAATGCATCTATGTGTGAACCATTGCTCAACTGTATTGAATACTTGTTGGGTCAGATAGAGTAGTTCAGAAGAGGAGGGGGCTGAGCAAATGAGTGTAGAGTCATCTGCATATTGTATGCATGTAGCTTGGGGGATGGCAAGGTGAAGATCGTGGATGAATATGGAAAAAAGTAGAGGTCCAAGGATAGAACCCTGGGGGACTCCGAGGTTGATAGGGAGATGAGTAGATAGAGACTTGTGCCATAGTACGGCCTGTTGTCTTTTATCCAGATAGGACTGGAACCACTTAATAGAGGATGTATCTAGTGACAGGGATTTTAGTATTGTGATGAGAATTTGGTAATTTACCATGTCGAATGCTTTAGACAGGTCAATGTCAAACATAAAGAAAATATATAAAAATGTCTTAAAATCGCAATGTAATACAAATCAGGTTTACACCATAATACACAATGGTAGGCATGGAATGCCACAACCAAGGTGCAAGGGTTGTTAAGGGCCTGCAACAGTGTTTGGCGCGGTAAGTATGAATTAGTAGTCAATGCCATGCAAATGTGGCAGATAATACTGAATTGCAAATGTCCCGCCGGATGAAGGTTGAACCATACGGTGCAGTGCTATAATACCGAGGAGTGGCTCAGAGGAGATACATGACATCAGCAGAGGCGTGTGCCACCGTAGCAGCAAGCACATTGGAGCAATGCAAACTGGCCTGGCCATTGCTAAGCAAAGCTGCAGGACAGGGGTGGGGAGGAAGCGTATGTGTACGGGGATGAAAATGTGCCCGAAACCCAGTAAGCAGATGCACATGGCGTGAACAATAGCACAAACAAGAAGGTCAAGGGAAGAAAAGAAAGAAATGCTGAAGTAGGGTAATTGGCATACTAATGAGCAATCAACACCAATCAACTCACGGTGGCCAATCGACAGCAGCTGTCAAGTCTGCTCACAGAAACCTGCAAAACAGGATAGGGGAGGCATCGGAATGCAAAGAAAGGAGGGGAGGCATTGGATTGCAAAGATAGGAGATCTGTCATAGCAGATCAAAGCAAACTGACAGTAGACAGGCAATAGCACACATTACACAAGATACACCATGTCTAGGAAAGTACAAATGAAAGCAGGCTGCTGGATGCATGCCAGAAAATGGTAGGTGGAACATGCAGAAATGTAAAGGGAAGGTCAAGAGGTAATCCACGGTAGCCAAATGTAATTCAACACCAAAGGCATCACAATAGTAGTTCCGGTAGTAAAACACATAAGATACCCTGTAGCTATGATCGTACATACACACCCTATGACATCATCGGTGTTCACAGCACAATAGTATAAAGTGTGAAAGCAGCCTACACACACCTGTGAATTCCCAAACACTGCGCCATAGGTGCAAACACATGGGGAACTTTTAAAATGTACATGTTGAGAGCTGCCATAGCTGTGATTCATCAGCATGTGCTAGAGACTGACGGTGTTGTGGAGGATGATGCCGACAACCACCGCAGGCCCTGAAGGAGGAGAAGAGTGTTCAGACCGAGGGTAACCTACCAGGGGCTACATGATCTGGAGATAGTAGAGCATTACAGGGTGGACAGGGACATCTTACAGCAAATAGTGGACCTGTGCCGACCACGCCTGAGAACCACAAATAACAGAGGGGAACCCATTCCAGTGGACATGAAGGTATGTGTAAGCATGCGAATACTAGCAACAGGTACCTTTCAAAGGCCAACTGGAGATATAATGGGGATCTCACAGGCATCAGCATCCAGGGTACTACACCAGTTCCTGTATGCCATGTTACCACATGCCAATGAGCATATATACAAGGGTGGGAGGGTGTCTTAATGGCTAAGGTGCTTGCCTTGCAAACACAAGGTGTAGGGTTTGAGTCTCACACGGGCAAATTGGCTAGGCTTAAAATGGCACACAAGGGCAGTTAGCTTAGTACTATACTATGAACCTATGAATTTCCCCCGAACTCAGGAGGTGTTGGCCAGCAATATGCGTCACTTCCACCGTGTGGCATACTACCCGGAGGTACTGGGTGTGATAGACTGCACGCACATACAAATCAAGTCACCAACTGGTGAGCATGGCAGGCGCTATATAAACCGCAAGGGATTCCATGCCGTCAACTGCCAGGTTGTGTGCAATGCCCATGGCATTATCATGGATGTGTGTGCTGGCAGCCCTGGAAGCTACCATGACTCCCATATCTGGCATGCCTCACAGCTGTATCAGGTATTTGTCAGGGGGGACATCCCACATGGCCACCTTGTGGGGGATGCTGGCTATGCACTGGAGCCGTGGATGATGACTCCCATCAGAAATGCACACACACCCATGCAAGAACGCCATAATGAGGCACACGCACAAACCAGAATCATCATAGAGCATGTGTTCGGGATGCTGAAATCACGGTTCCGGTGCTTGGACACATCTGGTGGAGCCTTGCAGTACTCCCCAGGCACGTGTGCCCACATTGTCATAGTATGTGCCATGCTACATAATATGATCCTGCAGAAACAACTGCAGCAGGGACAAAATGTTGAAGGCCCTCATAGCCCACTGCAATTGCCAAGGCCATCACAGGCAGGCACAGAGAGATTCAGAGCATGAACACACTGTGCCAGCCCCAGTAGGCAGATGGAGACGTGCCCAATATGCCTACGCCTTGGCAAAGAGGGAACGTATAGCACATACTCTGACAGTGTAGGCCCCTATGGACTGACACACCTCTCCACCTGCACACACAGTAAAATGGATGGCACACAAGCACGACCACCTGTAAATTGTAATGTATAGGTGGCCCACTGTGTGAATCCCACATAGGCAGCCCTCAAACATTGTACACACAACAGCTATAGGAACAAGGAATGTCAACACCTGAACAGTACATGCGCCTATCACCATATGGTGGTGCTGTGTATATAGGTTCCCAGGTACAATGGTAGGTTCACAGTCGATTGTCAGAGGCCATACACCAAATTGGGCAAACAGTGTCCACTGTTACCACAATATCGAGTAACCAACTGTCGCATAGAGGAGCAGAGGCAATCGTGGGAGCACATGTGTGTAAGCACTGTTCTGAACACACTCAGCACAGAGTCCCTGCTGCGATAATGAGGGGCTGAACATAATATAATCATGGATGTTGTGTCAAGGCATGTGGTGTACCCATGACAGGTATTCATCACCCCAGCATGCTCCACTCACGGTCATTGGAAGGTGTAGCACAGTATCGTGTGTGACTCACTGAGATATACATACTCAATGCCGGAGCAAATCCAGTAAACATCACATGGACATACCATTAACTGGACTCATCAATATGTAAACTAACTGAGTTACCCATGTGAGTGAAGTATGCAGTAACAGCCATAGTATACTCCACGTACAAAATGACATAACATGTGTACAAATCCCAGATGGCCATATGTTAAATGCAGTGACCGTCGTGCATGTTCCCGGTCCCACGTCCTGCAAGGGATGTAACGTAATCCCGAAGGCACGAGTAGTGCATGTTGGATGCAGGTCAGCAGATCATGTTTAGCATACATTACCGGGAATATGCATTGCCCACTGCTGATAAGCGATGTTTAAATATGACTACATAGATATGCGCAAAACAGGGATAAGCTACACCAAATATCGTGCAGATCACGGTCAGTGATGTCCAGAACAGGTGAAACCAGCATTATTCACACCTCTACTAATAGTGCTTCCTCTGAAGGGTAAAACGACCACTGCCAGGTGTAGAACACGCAATCATGTATAGAATCACCTAACACTATTGCTAGGCAAGATGTACCTATGGTAGGGTTGCCACCTCTTCAAATGACCAATGTGGGACATACGTCAGATGTCTGCAGGCCAACACATACACCCGGCCAGTACGAAATGCAGAACTTCACTGTTTTGCCTAGATAAAAGCTCAGTCTTGTAATGTTTACTTACTTATTCTGTTTCTAGAACATATAGGTGGTTCAGATACTGAATAACTGTTTTATGCAACTATTACATAAACTATAGGAAATAAGTATGTTCTAAAATCCCAGGTCATTTGCCATGTTCACAAATATTTTGCAGGACACAACTGCCCAAAGAGGGATTGTCCCTCACAGAATGGGACAGCTGGTAACCCTAACCTACGGCAGGTGTGTAATGTGACAGGTACAGACACAAACGTGCGGTGTCCAGGAAACAGTATACACCAACAAGTACACAATGAAAGGTGTAGCTTGCCTGTCACTTTCCCATCAGATATATATATATATATATATATATATATATATATATACATAGATATCTATATATAGATAGATAGATATAGATATATATATATATATATATATAGATATATATATATATATATATATATATATATGTACAGATATATACATATATATAATACAGATAGAAAGGGCGATAGAGTGATATATGTTGATATATACGGAGTCAGCGATATCTGCAAATATATATAGATAGGTCAACGACATTCATAACACCTCAGAGGTACAAATAAATAGGATACCGCCAACTATGGAATGTGTAACATACTGACATGCGTAACCATGAGGCTGAAAGAATGAAAAAACACAGTACCGGAACAGTACAACCGCGAGTAATTGTATGATGATATGAAGGGACATTTAGTTACCGCTGCCCGTGTTGCGGTCCACGTAGGTACTGTGTTCAACTGTGTTTGTGAGCACCGTAGTCTGTGTATGTGTGTGTTGAGGGTGCCGTGTGCATCTCCATGTGGCTGTAATGTGTGTGTGTGTCTGCATCATGTGTCTGTTAGTGCCAACTCGGAGGTAGATCATTATGGTAGGTGTGGGTATAGCTAGCCACAGGCATATGGTTACCACCTGTCCCACATTAGGAGGGACAGCCCCTTCCTGGGCAGGTGTGTCCTGACATAAAACATTACAAAGGGCAAATGTCTGGGATTGTAGGATATTAATATGTCCCATATATAATGGGATAGTTGCATTAAATAGTTATGCCTGTACGTAAGAAACTTAAATGTTAAATGCAATATGATAAGTAGCCAAAATCCCACAATAGGTATGTATTGAGGATAAAAGTTTGTGCTAACCTGTGTACTGACCGTGGCTATGTGTTGGCCTGTAAACACCACTGTGTGTCCCACAAAGTGTCCAACAATGGCCATATGAAAAGGTGGCAACCCATGGCAAAGAGGTTCTCTTACCAACACAACCGCAATGACTGCAAATATCTGGGACAGAAATACATGGGATAGCTGTCAGTTAGACATATCCCTTTACATATCGCTGCAATTCCGGAGGTATGGAAGTATCAACCTCACCTGCATACTATATAGAAACCAATTAACAACGGCCCAATGTACAATCCCGTAACATAAGTCTACTAACTGATAGCTCTTTAATTAGGGACGGAGCCCACACACATATATATGGAATATGTAGAAATGCAAGCCCAACAACCCTGTATATGCTACGTACACCCACCAACATCCCCCACACTAGAAACTATAGCAATACAGACTGCAATAACAGCACAAACATCCAGTCAGTTACATCTGCAGAACCGTCAACATACCTTGTGAGAGATACAATTAAAGGTGCCATGCAAAATTGCAGCCATTATATAATGGAACAAACTGCAATGTTACAGGTTTTGTTTGCAATAGTCCATTATCAGATGTTGGGATGACAGGAACACCCACATGTTGAACCACATAGTCTAGCTGTCACACACAATCCTCGGGGGACATGAATCCAAAGTATAATTGTCTCTATGGATAGCAGTTGCAATTACACATAACAAAACACAATACAGGCTGTCTCCCCAAAGGTAGGGCAAATGGCAATGCCCGAGTGGAGAATTAAATTATACCCCAGTGTTGGCGCGTAATTGGCAAATGGAGTAGCTGCACAGCTGATATGCAAGTAATTAGTCACTCAGGAACACCAACTGGTGGGAGGAAACCACATGTTACAGGTATCGACGTATATAAGGATGACTTGCTAGACATTCAAACCGTATGCTCATACAAACTACCTGTTTAAGCAGTGTGAGAGAGATAGAGATGAAAGTCCGGAATGTATAGCATGTTTTTTATTAATTATTTACTGTATGTATAGCCAGGTTTGCATTAATTAAAAGTGTCTGCAATGCATAAAGTAGGAAAAGGTATTTATGTAGTGATGTCTTGCTGAGCATACTAACGCATGTAGAAACTCTGCGTCCAGCAGTGGGCCACAAGGTACACATCACAGACACCACAAGGGATGCTACATGAGGGCTTTAAACAGAAACTTTCCATACAACCCGCCGTCAGTGGTAGGGTATGTCCAACAAGTACGTGCCATAGCAGGGGATAGTATATGTTGATATACTGTCAATGTAGGTATGTGTATGGGCATATAATGACAATGACATGTCTAAGTTGGTCCCGCTGTGCAAGTATGCTTTGCATTATGGGATACTATGTGAAATATGTGTAATGTATAGTATTGTAGGTAGATATGTCAGATATTCTACACAGCATAACAGGCATATCATGCATACCAAAGGTATCGTCTATTGGCATGTACAATAACAGGATACATATGGCTTGTAGGCACGGGACATTGTAATAGCATGATAGCTAATCTAAATGGAAGGGCTACCAAGTAACCATGCACACAGGACATGTAATAGCTTCACAAGTTCATAGTGGGGTACTATGCAGTCTGGCAAGTCTATGTGTAAGCACAACTACAGTGTTCACACCAGTGGCACCTCTCTAGGGTAGTGTCCTTTGAACAGCAGAGCCATGTGTTACCTGCAGCTCTGCACAGTACAGCCACTGCAGTGATCCCTGGCATACATGTGTCTCCCAACCACCAAGGGAGATATCACATGAACAGTGCTACGGAGTGTCCCTGCGTGATGTACATAGGACTCATGTTCCAAAGCAAGGTGAGTGGCCAGTTTGGGAATGTGACCCTCAAGCACATCCCACTCATTGTTGCGTATGTGCACATATCCATGAGCATGTTGCTCACAGTGGCTTTTGCTTATGTCGTGTATGTGGAGTATATCCATTAATATTGTTGTGGACATGGGCCCTGTCCATTCACCAGAGGTCACCCGTGAGTATGTAGTATGCAAATGTGTACAGATGTGGTGTCCGTAGTTCAGCCGCATACTTTAACTGTCGGAGCTCAGTAAATGTCGTGGCGTGTTAATGGTGTGGTATGTAAAGCTGTAGCTGTTGTGTAAGGTACACCCTAAATGGGGTGGTGTACCCTTGAATGTATGTAGACATCTTGAGTTCAGAGGTACAATGGGTGCCTATGTACCAGCTACACACCCAGTACAGATAAGTGTGGCCACATAGAAGGATATCCACACCACAGTGGCAATACGGTAACCATAGGAGTGGGTGCGACATACGTGTGTACTACAAACATGTACAATGTGACATGTATGTAGGGGACTACCACCTATGTGATAGTCAGTGGGTGAATGGTGTAATCCAAAGGTGATGTTCATGCACCTTGTGTCATGCAGCTTGAGGCCATAATATTCATATCAGGTATCTGTCACAGTGACACCCGTATGGATGGAGACAGTATCAGCTGGTGGATCAATCATGGTGCTTTGTATGCAGGGGTTTGTAAAGCTAGGCAAGGAAAGTCCTCTGTGCTAGCCTGTACCTCAGGGAAGCATATACTGAACATGAGGGGCCCAATGACTGAGGACTGTGGTATGGCAAATGTAACTGAAATGCAGTAGGTACTATGGTATGCTACCCTCATTGTGTGTGTCCTGTCCATGAGCCACGTTACATAATATCCTGAGACATAGGGTACGATGTGCAGGTGGATGTGTAT
Organism: Protopterus annectens; assembly: GCF_019279795.1. Classification (NCBI taxonomy): domain Eukaryota; kingdom Metazoa; phylum Chordata; order Ceratodontiformes; family Protopteridae; genus Protopterus; species Protopterus annectens. The sequence goes on along the minus strand of NC_056738.1, from coordinate 579,372,772 downwards.
GGTGTCAATACCAGAATGGAGAACGGTGCTGAAAGGCAATGAGAGGAAAATGTAGGATGTGTGGACTCCCATACCATCATCAACTACCCTGGTAACTGTATGAAAGGATTCCACTAGGTGTAGGGGCCATGCTCTGGCCCTAACAAGTCCAACCCGGGTGGCATCAAAGGACCAGAGCCCAACAATGTCTCTGAATGACGTCCTTGATGATGTGCCCCATAGCCGTGCAGAACAGTCCACTCAGGTGTATAGGACTATAGTCCCACTCGTGCATTGTGGTGCCACCTGTGTGGAGTGTGATAAATGTTGCTGTGTGCCATTCAGGGGCCACAATGTCTGATACAAGGCTATTACTGAATATGGTGGCCTAGTGGGGAGACATGTCATTCAGAGGTTTGTGGACATCACAGCCTGGGACTTTGGAAGGTGACATGGGGCCAGTGTCCCAGGACATATAGAGTGCAGGTTAGAACTGTGTAGGTGTGACCGCAGGGACACCACAATGTTCCTGCATGGATTGTGGCCCTGTAGTTAGTGAGAGGGTGTAATGTTAGCATTGAATCCATCCGCCAGCATGTTGCCAACATCACCTGGGTTTGTAATGTTCCTGAGTGACTGTTGTATGTGAGAGCAGATGTGAGTGTTGCCAACGACTACTGACATACCACCATAATGCCTTGTGGTACACCCCAGAAAGTGTTGCAGTAATGTTTACGTAGCTAGTCTTGGAGTATGTGATGAGGGATCCCGTGGCCCTACCAAGGCTGACCAGTGAGCTACCTCACCCATGGGATTGTACACCACTGTGCAACAGCCTCCACCTGTTGTTGTACATTATGTCCATGGAACTTGACCACCAGAGTGGTGTCTGTTATCTGGTGTGTGCCATCATGGCTCTGTGTGGAATAGCATGATCCATGCAGTCGTGTACGTGCTAATGAAGTGCACTGAGTATGTGTCAGCATTTGTAAGTGCATTGTCCATCTGCACGGGTGTCATGATGTTAACAACCGCTGTCATAAGACATCTGTAGTAGGTGTTGTAGTACTCATGTACTGTGTATGCCGTGAAGGGTGTGGTGCCGGGATGTGGCTAACAAGATTGATTAGCATATGTTTAGAATCCACCAATGAGGGGATAACCCCAGGTGTTGAACACCAGTCACATGTTGGTAGTGTTCATGTCAAGGATAATGTTGGTCTTGGAGGTGGTGTGTATGGGTTGATCCAGCCGAGTGGAGATTATGACTCATGGATGTGTCGGTACATGAGTGGCTATCCCAGTTAAGTGTGTGGTAGTGTCAGTCACACATCAGTAGTAGCTGTCTGAGCCCTACTGTCCAGTACACCAACAAATGAGGTCTGGTAACCGTGGGGTATGTCACTGAATCTGTAGCTTGTTACAATGTGTATAGCCGTTCCGGACACAGTTAGTTGCACATGGAGCACCTCTGATGCATTGGGCTAAGTAACTAGCCAGGATGTGTGTACAACATAGTGGGATATGGGAACACCCAGCTGTGGGTGTGCCGGTCCAGGTATGTGCCTGAAAGGTATTATCTGTCTATAACCTGTCATTGCAGGTATGCTCTGCAGAGCCTAGAGGCAGGTCCCAGTCACTGCAGAGATATTGGAGTGGTGCATTATAAGGTGTGCCTTGCCTGCGTGTGTCACAGAGGAAGATGCAAGCAATGTGTCACATGACTCAATGACCTGCTTGCCAGTTCCTGTTCTGCCAGTGACTGTTATTGAAAACTGTGCAAGACAGGCAGTATAGAAGCAGCAAGAGCCTTACATGTGATCTGTACTCCCAGGGCTGACAGGTACAAGTCATCTGTGCCAAAGCATTGTGTTTGACCAGGTCAGTCAAAGCGGACAGATACCAGATGCCTGAGGAATGACAGCAGAAGCATAGGCAACTGTTGAAGTGACACAGTCAGTCATTGTACAGTGGTATCGGGTCCGGATGAATGCATAATGCTCCCCAGAGCTAGGCCCACACCTTCAGGGCTGCAACACTGGTGAACTATTGCATGTTTCTGCACACGTAGTCTGTGAAGTGGCATCTCAGGGCAGTCACACTAACATGGAGAATGACAGTCACATCATACCTGGTGAGGTGTGACATGGGTGCATAGGTTATGTTGCAGAACCAGTTACCCAACATCAAGATTTAAGCGGCTATCGCCTTGTGTAGCCTGCTGTGTGGAGCTGCAGTGTGACCGCCTACAGACACACCTATGACTGGTGTGTTGTGTATGTTATAACACCCTATTGGCTGTATGTGATGGGCACACATGAGTCTGTGGGCTATAAGTTGGTGATGTTGTGTTCCATGATGGGGGCTGCCTTTGGTGCCTACACAGAGTATAGAGAGGTACTGCACAAGTTGTCCTTGTATGTGTGGCCTGTGGTGGAGATCATGTGAGACTATGTGATGAGTGGGGTGTGTTGCGAATGTTACACATCCCCACATGACTGTCAGGTGCAGCCAGGGTTGGTGACAGCATTACCCCAGCAGGGCTGCATAAGTGCATCCCCCACAGGCTGTAGTGTTGTATGTTGGGAGGTGAGCATTGAATGTGTACATGAAACAATTGCTCTATTGCCACATGTATGACATATCCATCATATAGACAGGCAATAGCACTGGTACGTGACAGTTGGACATGCCTGTATATACAACCATGTCTCACAGGATATGTGCGTTACATGTGTACAACAGCTGTTGTACCATAAGCAAGCTGGAAATATTAGGACAGCCAGTGTACCTGTGGGAAATGGAGTGGAATGGGTGCTATATTAATCAGTAGCTCATGACATGCTCATGTTCTGTACAAGTGCCTAGCATGACCATACAACACAGATAGGGTGTTGGATAATATCAACCCACAAGTGGTGATGACAGTCATAATGGGTGGCACCTGCTGAGTATGGTGTGCATGTCCATGAACCATTATCACTGTAGATGTTAGCAGTACAGATGTACAAAACAGTACGGATGTTTGACTACAAATAGCTTTGTATGTCACAGGAGTGTTCTACCAGTGCCTGTTGACAGACTCACAACTGCAAAAGGTGCCAGAGTGACATATGTATATCACACCAGTGCCAGCTACAGTAGAACAGGGTTAATGTGTTGTATTCCACCCTCATTGTAGCCCATACCACACAGACAAATGTTAGGCATCTGTGTATGTAAGGATGTGAATGGCCATGACCTATGAGGAATAGCTGTATCAGTGTTGTGAACAACATACAGAATGGGCTGTGTGGGTGAGGTGTGTGACATATGTGCACATTCTGATGGATGATATCAGCATTGTCACTGCTAGGTGAATATCCCTGTACCCATTAACTACCACCTAGGCTGTGGTCAACATTATGGACACTGTGTAAGGGATGGTGCTGTGCAGTACACCTCCCTGCTTTGGTGATGTCTCCAGGCCCCTTGGGTAGTCAGACGAGGTACCCATGTCATACCAGGGTGCCATCCATGAGCATGAAAATCATTGGACAGGCATATACAGCACTGGGGTGACCAATATTGGATCACATATCACCTTTAAGGGGTAGTGGCCATGCGAGGATGGGCAATACCAGCCTTCACAACCCTCACCTTCACTACGCAGCATGCTGTCTACCTTGCATAAAGACATTTGCTACACCATGATGATGGACATGCTACATGTCCATATCCTGATCTGTAAGACATACGTCATGGACAGCCACCATCCTAATACTAGGATCGCCACATGCTGGACAGATCCCTATGCCATACATGTGACATACTCCCGCAGAACCATGCAACCCTGTCCATCAAAGCTGCACATGTCATCCCAGTCATACATGGTGTGATGGCCGCATGGTAGATGTAGTATCAACTGTCCGGATCAGTAATGCGGCACTGATGCACCTCACGGTGGCACACTGGCTGTCTGTTACAGCTGGAAAACCTTGCCCGTACATGCTATGGTTGATAACCATCCCTGCGAATGATGTCTGACTAGCCATTGTCCCATGTCTATCACATGTGCAACACAGGTGATCCGTGGCAGTATGTTGAACAGCTGTACAGTGCTGTGTAGATGTATATGGCAAAACACATACATGTACAGGTGTCCATGCATATGTGTGCATTGTCACTGCTCAAGTCCATTAAGGCTGTGTCTGTGTTGATATGTGACATATACACAGCATCAAGGTCAACAGCAGCACCGTGGACACATCCAGGCATGTGCAGATAGGTAGGAACACCAGTGCAGGCAAATAGACATGCCCACATCAAGACAGCATTCACATGGAGTATGAACACTGTAATGAGGTGACACACATATACGGTGATGATATCCAATGCATAACGGGTGTTACATGTGTGTGACACAAACACGTCAGTCGTGTCAGTGTCATGATGATTTGCAAAGATTACTGTGCAGATGTACTAGATGTCATCGAAATGTATGTGCAGCAGTATCTCTGTACATCTCTGAAACTGTGACATATCATCATCATTATGTCTTACAGATAATGCCTTGTACACGCCTTCCAGTGTACAGCCACCAGGAGGATGATGTCCTCATCCCGTACCTCCATGAGAACTATGAGGTGTTATTCAGTCATGTGCCTCAGCATGCCCAGCAGCGGGATGACCTGTGGCAGGATCTACGCAGGAGGGTGAATGATGTGGGTGGCCATAACCGCACCTACCAGCAGGTGCGCAGACACTGCATGGACTTGATACGACATGCAAAACAGCATGCCACTGCAATCACCAGGGAACAAGGTGGAACAGGTGAGGGGCCACCAACCCAGCCCCCACTCACACACACCGAGGAGCTACTGGCCAGTCTGGGGACCATCCACACACACTATCTGCCATTGTGGAGGTGGGTGTCTCCCAACCAATGAGCCTGGAGTTGCCTGGTAAGTCAGTACTGCACATATGACTATTATATCCCATTTAGTTGCATGTGTCACTGTACATTATGTAAAGTAACAACATATGCAAGGTATGTGGACACACATGCTGCATACTTCAGTATGCTACCCTGTGTATGCACACATGTGCATATTATATGCTATTATACAGGTGAATGCGTTAACATGCACAGTGCACACTGTGGCTGTCAGACAGTCAGGGATAATGTTCATACTGCTGTGTCACCCCTATACAGGTACCTCTGGCATGCCGCACAGACATGAGTCCGTTGCAGGTGAGACTGTCATCAGTATCAGGCATGTTAAAGCATAGATCTATTTGCCATGTGGCCAGTAAACAGTTGCACACTTGATGTTTGTTCCAGTTACAATATACAGGTCGCATCACCCATCATTCACACAGGCCACCCATGTGCAATATATACAAATGAAATGATACACCAACTTGAAACAACAGTAGCTGTCATTGCTACATGTGTGGTCAGCTGTGCATACAACAGTGGAGGTGTTCTACAATGGAGGCATATGTAGTATGCAGTGGAACAACATGTGTGGTATGCAAACTACCACACCGTGAGCTGTGATATGGGCAGCCCACAGGTGTCACCATTGTGTTATATGCCCCTGCATTGGGTGCACACATTGTGATGTGCCATCTGACATCTCCCAGACACGTAGTATTCTGGCTGCAATATTGTCACACTATCCCATGACCCATACCCCACATACCAAACATGCAACCCGTTCTCTGCATAGCCCTGTGCATGGTGACATATCTGGCATCTATAGGTGTATGTCATATGGGACAACACAGACATGTGAGATGGCCATCACACACATTTAGTCAACACATGTGCACACATAGCCATGGGGGATGGCCAGAGACACGTAGCCACACAGTAGATGTGATGTGTACACACCCTGTTGCACATTGTCCACACATGGTCCAATTATAGCCTTAGTTGACTGATTATACAGTTGATGTGGTACACTGGACATCCTAAAAGCCTGTGTACAGCTAGTGGAGGTGTCACTGACTACCATATAAGATCTGTTGAACATCACGACTGTGTCATAGCATGACAGTAGTCACCTGTACAGCTTCCACAGACATTGACACCACATCAGGCCACAGATACTGTACATTTCCCTTGCTGCTGTAGGTCATCAACATTAGTTGTGCACCTCGTGTGTGTGTGGGACATCAATGTCATGTGGGAAATGGTGAACTGACATGTCCACTATGTGTGGACATGGCTGCAGACCCTGTAGTTGTTGTGCAGGGGTGTCATCTGTATGTCCTCCACTGACCTGTCACTTGACACAGCATGGTTTGGTGTGTATACACTTCAGCATCGTGGGTCACAATCCACAGTTATGTCATGGGTATGCATGCAGTTATGGCTATGCAATGTGTACATATTATGCATTGTACAGCAATATAGATGCCTCATGATGCCATGCAATGGCACAGTGTCTGTACTTCACACTGTATAGCAATGTAGATGGCTCACACTACCCTTCCATGCTCATGCACATTTGCTAAACATTATTCTATCTGTAGGGCATACAGACAACACCGCAATGTGATGCCCATTACGATGCTGCACATGTGTCAGGACACCATTGTGTCAGACATGTATGCATGATAATGCACACGTCAGCAGATTACATGTCAAGGTCACATCAGCCATGTGTACTGTTATCCTGTTCTGGTCCACATGGTGTATCACGGGGATGCATGCATACTACCATGATTGTGTGAACTGCATGGCTACTGATATGACACCTGCTTGCTGTAGTGTACACCCCAGGGAGGTATGCTTACTAACACTATTAATGTCTGAGCTGCACGCCCTCTGCCTTATCACAGGCATGCTGCATGCCATCTGTCAAATCACATGCATGGTGTGGCTGTGTGTGTGTGTGTCTGTGTGTGTGTGTCTGTGTGTGTGTCTGTGTGTCTATTGTAATTTAGAGTGTTTCTTTGCATTCACAGGTGATGTAGGTGCGTTACCCTCCTTGCGGTCCATCTGATGTTAGTGTCCCCACAGATACTAGTAGTGATGAACATATGCATGAGGTACAGGCAGGGTTGTCAGGGGCTGAATCTGTGCCAGTGGTTGCCATCCCAGCTATGTCCCCCTCTTCCCCGCACACAGTTCTGCTGCCAACACATACAGCATCACCAGTGGCCATAGAGGAAGGACAGTCAGCTTCTGTTAGCGTGGAACAGGAATGTGTGGCGGCTACAGAAGGTGTGTCTACACACCATGGTGTCAGTGTAATGACTGCAGATGTGCCACACAGGCATGTGGCCAGTGCTGCTCGTATGAGGAACTCTGTCAGACATGCACCTGCAGGACAGAGTGCAGCAGCTGGTATCACGAGAAGCATGTTCCAGACTATAATGGCGGCACAGGCACATGCTGAATGGCAGAACAGAGAAGGGCAGAGGCTACAGAGGGCTCTATCCATACCCTAAATGACAACATCCAGGCATTGGCAAATGCTCAACAGCAGATTGCTGATGTTCTGGACAGGCGATTGGGTGACATGGTCGGAATTCTTGACCGTGGCATGGCAATCCACGAGCGTGAGCTGTCTGTGCTGGAACATCTGGTAGTAGTGAGGCATAGGCCACGTGGACGTAGGCCAGCTACACCACCTAGTGCAGGTCAACGTGAGCATGCCACCTCACATGCCCGCTCCCATAGTGCTGGTAGCATTAGCAGTGCAGCTGGTGCTGTGCTGTCCACACCAGGACACAGCAGGCCACGTGGACGTGGCCGTGGACATTCCCAGTGGGGACACGGTTCCAGTGGACATGTGTTGTCAGACAGTAGCCAAGCTGTACCTCTGCCTGGTAGTGCCCGTGCAACCCCTGACAGGCACAGGTCATGTGGCCGTGGCCTGACACAGTGAACTGTACAACCTGGTCTGTACAATCTGAAGCTGTCAATAATACCCATGTAGGCCTCACAAAAGGCAGAACTGTGTGCACATACACACACACACACAGCAAAGACATCTCTAGAGCACAACAACACCCACATGCATACTGAACAGACATGTCCAATCATATCACTGGCCCTTACCCACACGCAAGATGTCATCCATTGGTGCAGCCTATGCCCCTGGCAAACATTATCACCCTGTGCATATGATGAAGCCTGTGCCGCATCCCTGTCATCCACACCATTGGTGCAGAAACATGCTCAAATGGTCTGATGCACAGGGTGAACAGGATAGTGAGACGTGTATATTACATTAGTTGTGTAATAATAGTGAGAGAAGTGTGTATTACATTAGTTGTGTGTGAATAGTGAGAGATCTGTATATTACATTAGTTGTGTACTGTTGACACGCACCAGACATACCATGTAGTGCAGGTTTAGCATGCATTGTTATATGTTCACAGTATGTGTCTCAGTAACAACAGTAACAGCATGTTGGTAATGATGACCTGGTTCCCTCCTTATGGTCTATTTGCATGTGCATACAGGTAGCACTGTTTACAGTCTCCCATGTGTAACTGTGGAGTACTCACAGGCACATATGGCAATATCAGCATGCTATACGTAGCCTCAGCCTGACTGTTGGAAAGTCTAACATAACACAGATGTTCACACATATACTGATCCAGAAGCATGTGGGCAGTTTAATAGGCTACAGTGGCTAGAGACGTGACATCCATACCAGGTCACATCACAGGTATGTTGACATGGTGCAGGGGTTGTACACAGTGGTCTGGCCAATGATAATGTTAGAGGCCACTTGATAGCATGAGGCCTCACTGTGTAGCAGTAATACCCTGTCACATTACAGGAACATGCTCACACTCACGGGGTCAACAACACTATAATGCACACCCCATAGTGTTGAGATGAGGACCCTTGCCTATGTGGTCATCACCATCACAGTACTTTGAACCCACATGACGTGACACAGAGAAAGAGCATGTACAGGTAGCCAGTGTGGCTTAGACCGATGGCATCAACAGGGTACTGGACTGCATCACCATGAGGGGCTAGGGATCCTGTTTGTTCTGTATGGTAGCATACACCCTCACTCCATTTACCAGACAGCCATACATACCTACATACACACACACACTGTGGAGACCACAAATGTCATACACATATGGATAGCTGATGTGTGTGATACACACACCACACCTGCCTACGTCATGTTTTCCACACTGCAGTATGTACAGATCTCTACAACAGTGTACAGGGGTGTGTAACAATTGGGATGTATTCCCCACCATATGTGGCATATATGGTCACACAAGCAAACAGACATGGCAGTACTGTGAATGATACACCTGCTATATGATGATATGTCTGACAGACATGCAGCAGTATTGGCCACATTATGTGTACCAATGCTACCTTCGGCAATTGTGCTGCTATGTGCACGTGGGAAGATGTAAGTGTTACAGGTGTCAAGTGACATACTGTCGGTGACACCTGACCACTGTGTAGGTTTTATGTCTCCACCGTCCAGTAATGGTAACATAGCGTACTGTTTGCACATGTAATGGTAGGATTGTGTGTGACACACCTGTGAGCCATCCCCGGAAAACATCCATCTACACAGGTGGATCACCACTTTATGTACACACACCATTCCATACCTGCTGTACATTCTACTGTACTGTCAGTATGTCACCATATACAGGTGTCAATGATGGGGCTGTATTGCAACTGCATGTTGTAGTTAGGCACAGATTAGTTACTTACATCAGTTACTGCGCATGCATGGTAGCTGCATGCACACTACAGATTGTACATGTGTGTTGGTCCTACATGCCTGTCATGTAGCCATGTTGGTATGCATTGCAATTGGTGGACATGTGTGTTGACATACATAACACATGGACTGTTGTATGATATGATGGGTGTCATGGGTAACTAGTACAGAGGGAATGTGTCCTCGGTCAACATTGCTGCCTCATGTACTGTTAGCATTCAACAGCCATGGACCAACCTTCCATTTGCGTGCGTATGATTGCTGTAGCCACTTGTCTGCACAGAGGACAGCAAAAGCTATGCTATGTACATATGTGTCGTGTGTGTGGTCCATGCACATATCCATTGCAAATACATGTATGACATAGCCTAACATGTGTGTTCGTTGGTGTACAGTGACAGCCATCTGTCACAGCTGTGTAAGACCCAGGGCCCCTGGTATGTGTACAGCTGATCTGGTTATGTACAGTGGTATCATTGCAATGAATAACACATGATGGAATTCTGTCGGTACATGTGTAGTCTGCACAGTTGCTGTAGACTATGTACAGTGCACTGGTCATGAGTCACACGGTGTTGTGTTAATGTATGGCTGTGTATTGCTGGTCCAATGACATGGTGATGTCGGAGGGCTACATTGTAGATTGTGGTGTGTACCTCTGTGATATGCACCTGAGACATCTGTGATATCTCCTGAGTGTGTACTTCTCAATACATGTGAGTGGCTTTCATGTACGTGGGGACAGTAATACCATACTGTGCCCTTCCGTGTTTAGAATCTGTGTGCATGCAAGACAGCCCTTTGCAACTGCTAAGTGTGTGAGCATGCCCAGTACGCCATTGTTTAGATGGACACACAGTACATTCCAAACTGCGCCCTTCTGTGTTTAGAATCCATGCGCATGCATGCAAGACGGCCCTTTGCAACTGCTAAGTGTGTGAACATGCCCAGTACGCCGTTGTGTAGATGGACACACAGTACATTCCAAACTATGCCCTTCCATGTTTAGAATCCGTGTGCATGCATAGTACATTCCAAACTGCGCCCTTCCATGTTTAGAATCCGTGTGCATGCATAGGACATTCCAAACTGTGCCCCTCCATGTTTAGAATCTGTGTGCATGCATGCAAGACGGCCCTTTGCAACTGCTAAGTGTGTGAGCATGCCCAGTACGCCGTTGTGTAGGTGGACACACAGTATATTCCAAACTGCGCCCTTCCATGTTTAGAATCCGTGTGTATGCATGCAAGATGGCCTTTTGCAACTGATTAGTGTGTGAGCATGCCCAGTACGCCGTTGTGTAGATGGACACACAGTACTTTCCAAACAGACGTGTGTTACTAAGCGTGTGGGCATGGCCATTGACATCCTGTATAGTGATGGTGGTCATCCAGGCAACAGGTGTCCATTTTCAATGTCACGATGGAAGCTTAAATTGAACACACTGGTTGCTGTCTTGAAGGGTGTACTGTCTGTGGCGCATCCCGTATCTATGTAGTGTTGTTGTAGTGCTCCATAGATATTTGGTTGCCCTGATCACACGACTGCCGTGTGTTTATCTATGTCTACCTTGGGACAGTAATATGCTTTCAGACTGCTCACTCTCTATACATAACCTATTGGCGTCCTTGCCTTTGCGGATGATGTCACCCACCTAGAAGTATGCCTCTGGGAGTGCTGTGTTCAGTAATCTCGGTAGCGCATTCTGTAAATGCATCATGCTGTAGTGTGTTAGGGTAGTTAGGTGTATGTTCGACTCCCAGCCCTGCCAAGTGTGTGTGTGTGTGTGTGTGTGTGTGTGTGTGTGTGTGTGTGTGTGAATGTGTGTTTGCGCTCATTGTCCCATCTGCCTGGGGACTCAGTCATGCCTTTAGACACCGCGCACCACAGCAGTTTGCTACCGAAGCCTTTGCCTTTGCAGATGATGTCACCCACCTAGAAGTATGCCTCTTGGAGTGCTGTGTTCAGTAATCTCGGTAGCGCATTCTGTAAATGCGTCATGCTGTAGTGTGTTAGGGTAGTTCGGTGTATGTTCAACTCCCAGCCCTACCAAGCATGTGTGTGTGTGTGTGTGTGTGTGTCTGTGTGTGTGTGTGTGTGTGTGTGTGTGTGTGTGTGTGTGTGTGAATGCTCCCATCTGCCTGGAGACTCAGTCTTGCTTTTAGACGCCGCACACCACAGCAGTTTGCTACCAACGTCTTTGCCTTTGTGGATGATGACACGCACCTAGATGTCTGCCTCTGGGACTGCTGTGCTTAGTAATGTCAGTAGGGCATTCTGTAAATGCGTCCTGCTGTAGTGTGTTAGGGTAGTTCGGTGTATGTTCGACTCCCAGCCCTGGCAAGTGTGTGTGTGTGTGTGTGTGTGTGTGTGTGTGTGTGTGTGTGTGTGTGTGTGTGTGTGTGTGTGTGTTTCCAGCTGCATGACAACAGTACATTGCTTTGACAGTATTCCCTCTCCATAACATCCATGCAGTGTCTTTGCCTTTGATGCTGCTTTCTGCAGGCTAGACGTGTGCCTGTGTGAATCATGTGATCCACTGATCACGGTAGCGCGTTCTGTAACTACATAATGATGTCGTGTGGTACAGTGCTTATGTTTATGTTCTGCTCCAACCCTGCCACGTGTGTGTGTGTGTGTGTGTGTGTGTGTGTGTGTGTGTGTGTGTGTGTGTGTGTGTGTGTGTGTGTGTGTGTGTGTGTGTGTGTATATGTATCTATCTACATATATATATGTGTGTGTGTATATGTATATATATCTATATATATATATTTATATATATATATATATATATATATGTAGAGAGAGAGAGAGAGAGAGAGATATGTATGTATATAGCTATAGATATATATATATATATATATATATATATATATATATATATATATATATATATATATATATATATATAGATATAGATATAGATATATACATTGTATATAGATATGTATGTTGGGATTATCACTCTTGACTGTGCTGCATTGTCTGTACGTGAACACCTTGAATGTATGTACATCTGCTATGGCTCTGTGATAGTGCACATACTGTGTGCTGTAGTGATCGTGTGTTATACATGTGTAGTGACCGGTTATTGTGTTGCTGGGTATTACACGGGCATTGGGAACAATGTTAGTGCAGCACCTTTGAGTGGTCGTATGCAGATCTCTGAAACAGTCAGCGGTGGTTATTACATAGGTTCATACGTTCATTGGTTCATTGGTTGGTACGAGGCTATCAGCTCTAGGGCCTATACAAGCCTAGCCATAACAATTTCCTGGCTATTTCTTCACACATTATTTACTTTCCTGGACCCCTGTCTAGCAGGGTGACTGACGTGATCCCTGGGGTGAATTTCCTTTCTCCCATCCAATCATCAAGGTTCCTCTTGAAGAGGTCCAAAGAGGCACTCTGCTTGACATGTATGGGCAATCTATTCCAGAGTCTGGGGAGTCTCTGGGTCAGGAACCTATCCCTCCAGCATGTTTTGTTTATTGTGATGACAAGGTTTAGATCCCTGGAGCGTGTAGCTCTGAGGGATTGGGATTTCTTTAAGTGTAGCATGTCCAACAGCTCTGGGTTTGACATGGCCTTGTATGTTGAGCAGAGATCGCCTCTGAGTAGACGATATGCGACAGAGTATAGCTGGAGTTTTTTAAGGCAGTCAGCATAGGGCATCTGCTTTAGGCCTGTGATTCTTTTAGTGAGGTATTTCTGAGGCCTTTCCAGTTGTTGCAGATGTCTTGAGAGGTACATACCAAATGGGGTGTTGTATTCTATAATGGGTCTAATGAGAGATGAGTACAGTGGGACAATAACCTCCTTTTTTCTGGATGAAAAACCCTTTGTGATGAGGTGTGCCACATAGAAGGATTTCCTGACTGTTGTGGCGATGTGGTTATCGAAGGTGAGACCACTGTCCACCTGTGTCCCTAAGTCTCTTATCACACTTTCTGTGTTTAGTGTACTGCCACCTATATGATAATTCATGGATACATGTTTTTTCCCAAAGGGATAACAATACATTTCTTGGCATTGAGCTTGAGCCCATGGCTCTGGCACCAAGCATCTGTTTCTGTAAGGCCCTTTTGTAGAGTATCCACATCATTTGGGGATTCAATAATGGCTCCCAGTTTGCAGTCATCTGCAAACTTTGTTAGCCAGAGTCCCTTAGCGTTGACCTGTACTTCAGAGAAATAGATGCCAAACAAGAGCGGCCCCAGGACTGAACCCTGAGGTACTCCACTTGTCACTTGTCATCACAATGGAGTGTGAGTATGGTTCATATCCGTCTGTAGTAACTGTCAAGTCTATACACCCCAGGTTAACATTACAGACATGTTTATCCACAGGTTGTCGTACAGATCCCAGGACTGTATGTGTAGATATTGACAGGTGCAGGACTGGGTTGTGTTGGATGCATGGAAGGGTGTCCATGGCCAGTAATGGGGATCTCTACAGCCTGGCAGGTACGGTCTGTGACTGTCCCACAACCTCCTGTATATGGCTGACACATGCTGTACCTGTGCATATGCAGACACACACACTTACCACATACAGCTACGGCTATCACATACACACACCCATTGTACCACCATTGGGCCATGCAATAACCGTTGTCTCTCACACACACACACCTACGTGTACATTGGATGGCACTATAACAGCTCTGGACATGTTAACACCACACCCTGTGCATATGATGTCACCTGTGCCACCACCTGTGATGTGTAACATTGATGCAGGATCTGACTAACCTGGTGCTGCTGCACACAGTGGCTTTATACCACTGTATTGATGTTAGCATGCTGTTAACAACACAGTGTGTTACTTCCATGTGTACTTCAGCAGGCATGCTGCATTGCAGCCATGACCATCACTGTAGCATAGTTTACAGCACTGTTACCTCTGATGATGTAGTCTCCATCCATGTGCCATTTCACTGATGTGTGTAGTATTGACTGCATGTGTGTCTGTGTGTGCAGTATGTGTGTGATGTGTGTAGTACACATGTATATCTGCTTACAAATGCATACACGGCATTACACGGGCTTCACCATTCATACACTAGCTTACTCGTTCTTCCACACGTGCACACGGGCTAACACGTGTGCACACATACTTACTCAAGCTTACTGGTGCGCACAGACACACTGTGGGCAGGATTGCATGTCACATCGGTGGTATCCATGGCATACGCCATCAGTCTCCTGATGTTCCCTGGGATAGCTCATGACACACCTCTTCCACTGAGTACTGACAGCACACATGTGACACTGCTCCGGTGAGGTTACAGTGTTTTGTACATACACACTCCTGTTGTCACCTATCTTCTACTCTAATAGTCCCCTTAACCTACACTACACTGTAGAGGCTTGGCCCATATGGCATGACATGTTGTGATTCACTATCCTCAGTCTCACTTGCCTCACATTGCCTACAAATTCTTCGTTACATCTCTGACAGAGCGCTTCCACACATAGGTACCAGTACGCAATAGCCATGTTATCTCCGGCTTGCCATTCATCTGCATGGTGTACTAACATCTAACTAAACCTACATTTTGTATGTATATTATCCATATGTCTTGTGTTGAAGTGCAGCGCGTTCTCGTTTTGCTGCACTATGCTTCCACACCAGGGATTGGGGGAGGACAACTACTGGTTCATTGATATCCAATAGACAAAGCCGCCACTGGCCTTGGACTTGGACATTGGCATGCTTCTTTGACTGTATTCACACTGGATTTGCAGCTGTCATTGCTCCGTTTAGCAATGTGCAAAACGTTAGTCGCATAACATCCGGGTAAAATTTCTGCACATAACTCTGCTCTTGCACGGACAGCTTACTGTTTCATGTATCGCATAGTTATGTAGGGTTACCACCTGTCCCACTTTGCAAGGGACAGTCTCTCTTTGGGCAGTTGTGTCCTGCAAAATATTGTGAGAAAATGGCAAATGTCCTGGGATTTTAGGACAAAAGTATTTTCTATATTGCATGTAATAGTTGCATAAAACAGTTATTCTGTATCTGAAACACCTACATGTTATACGAAAAAGAATATGGAACAAAAATGCTACAAGAATAAACTTTTATTCAGGCAAACAACTGAATTTCTGCCCTTTGTACTGTCCATGGGTATGTTTTGCCCTGCAAAATCCGATGTTTGTAGCACAAATGTCCCACTTTGGCCATTTGGAAAGGTGGCAACCCTATAATTACATCATTTGCATAGCTTACACATACAAATGGGGTATGTTGCAAATCCCAACATTGTCCGTGCAATGTTCGTGTTACGGGCGGTCTTGCACGCCCCTGCGGGTGTTTGCTGAATAGCCTGGCAATTATCTTTCCTTGCTGTACTCTCACTCAATCCATAAACGCTGAAGGCATCGTGTATCATGTCCTAGGCTTTGCTGTGTGCTATGTCGATTTGTGGTGTATGCATGGCTGTGGGTATGTCCCACTGTCATCACTGGTAAAGGTGACACCCTATAGGTACTTCCTGTAGACTGCTGTGTCATTTGACATGTCAGCACATACCTGCGGATGAACTTCCTACTGCAGCGCTTTTCATACCTTCTGCGATATCTTGTGGTCGATAATGCTGTTTCCTCAGACATGTATCTGTTGCTGATCATACCTATCAACCTCCTAGTGATAAACATATGTACAAAGCCTAACATGATGGGGGGACAGATAGGGGCAGATTCTGCATATTGCTCTTACAAATGTAGATAGTTGGCAGTATTATAGGTTTTGCTTTAGTATGCCCTTTCTGAGGGATTTGGGGTCTTAAACACATATGTTTATCATTATTTAATGATGTAAATTCTCAGGTATTTGGCAGACAGGTACACATACCTCTCAACCTCCGACAGCAGGAAATCTGGACAAAGCCATAACTAAATGTGGGGCAAAAGCCCATAAGTAGGGCCAATTTTTAAATATTGCTCTTACAAACTTAAAAAGTTGATAGAATAACAGGTTTTGAATTAGCATGAATTTTCTGAAGGGTATGAAGTCTGAAACTCAAATGTCTCTCATTATTTTCTAACTTCAGTCTTAAATGATTTGCACTATTTGCCAGAAAACCACAATTTTATGAATAATGTACCAAATATATGAGGCAAATATCTGGACATTCTGCAAAAATCTGTACAGTTGAGAGGTATGCAGGTACAGATTGTGAGAGGAACACACCACACATATGAGGCATACATCTGCACATTCATACAGTTACGCCTATGTCGCACAATACATGGCGCAATCACAGGCCAGTTACCATTACATTCCTATTGCTAAACACACCCACCCACTGGGTTATATTCCTCACAAAGGCCAACAGGTGCCATTCCACACTACTTATTCCATCATGTACCTTATGTGTAGGCCAGTATTTGCGCTTTCCATCAGTGGTAAAGCTCACGTACAAGTATGGTGGACTGGACACTGTATCGGTGACACTGCATGACACCCTGAGGGATACATGTCATTTGAGTCTATTAAACTTCCACATTGACTTTCACAGGCCATACATTGTAATTCACATTTGTGGACAAACATGCTTATGAGTTGTACATGTTTTGTCATTTGTCCTGATGTCTTTCTTCTCACCTGTCCACCTAGTATCACTAGTTCTGTACATTTCATTAGGACGGGTTACCTTCATACCTCTCACCTGTACACATTATGGGTATATGCCCAGGGGTTTGACCTATGATTCTGTTACATTTGTCATGATAATGTGCCTTTCTGATAGATTGCTGGCAAGCCATGACGGACTGTGTAGTTATGTAATCATGACTGACATTTCTATTTCATGATTACTAACTCTCATAACATTCGTATTCCCAACTACGCAATTATTCTATCAATGGTCTGACATTGTCTGAGGTATATTTAATATAGTCCCTATTTGTCTGTTGTGTACTATGCCTTAGTCCAGCTGTCTTATTCTGACATTCTGGCAGGTATGGTTACCATCTTGGTCTTATGCATGTCCATCCATGATAATCGCCTACATGACACTGATATAGGTCCCTACGTCTTCCCCCAATGGTTTACACAATATCCAGTGGGTGGGTTGCAGCTGTTTGGTGAATATAGGCATGTGCTATACCCACATAAGTATAGCGATCACTCCCATGGGGCGTACCTAATAGATCTGTGCCAACCAGCACCTTAGCCCAATTCTGCATACCCATGATTCCCATACCTGACACACCTCCACAGTACCCATTAGACATGTTTAATGTGAGCGATAATAAAGTGTCAGGACACTTCCGAGCACTCCCCACTCTGCGGATATCAGCTCGTACGTCATTCATTCAATCGACCCATGTGGTATTACCCTTGCACCTGCTACTGTTGCATGTACAGCTATATCGTAGTTGCAGGTGTGACTTCTTTTGCATCAATGATGGTTCGCACTTCGTACGGATCAATTTTTGGGGTCCTGCAAAGGACATCTATATTCATGTTTAATGTGTAGAACTTGCAGGCCCTGTCACACTGGTACTTTCCGGGAAATGGTTTGGAAACCATTGGTGTATTCTCCTTTCATGCATGTCTGTCTGTCTATCCATATTAGGTCACTATTTATGTACATGTGTTATATGTATAGGGACATATGTTTGTTGTGTATATATATCTATTCATGTATCGTGTGTGTATAGATATATATATCTCTACATATATATATATATATATATATATATATATATATATACATATGTCTGTACATTCCTCATCTCCTAATTTGCTTTGGATTATGTCTGTGGATATATGTGTATATATATCTCCATATCATACCTTTCAACTGTACAGATTTCCGCTGCATGTACAGCTGTTGGCCTCTTATCTTTGCTCCATTTTTCATAACCTCATGTCTATCTGGCAAGTTAGTGGCATATCATTACAGACTGACGTTGGTAAATAATGACAAACATTTCAGGTTACGACGTCATACCCTTCAGAGAATCCATGCTAGTGACACACCTGTTATTCTATCCACTTTCTATGTTTGTTAGGGCAATATCTGGGGATTGTCCCTATTTGTACCAGTTGTTGTCGTGGCTTTGTCCAGTTTCGTACTTTATGGGTTTAACAGGTATGAGCCATGTACACGGAACGTGGGGAAAACACCATTCATTTTCTATTCTGTGAGGGGATTACACACGCGCAGGCGCACTTGCATATCCTTATTGTGGGTTACATATGTTTCATAGATAATTGTGCTTCTGTGAACTTTAATAATTCTGACCGTAACAGTTACATATCTGTATTCCAGTTTACAGACTACTGCGAAACACACGTTCACCTTTAAATATTTAAATGTGTGTACTGCACGAATGCTTTAATTACACTTTCAAGTTATATGTGCAGTGGTCATAGGTTAACCGGGACTGCATTCACATTGGCCGGATACCGGAACCACTATTCTATTGGTGTTTTCCCTCATTGATATGCATACCCATAGAACTTAGCTACATCAACATACGCCTCACCGCTTCACCTACAACACAGGCATCCATTCTCCTGCTGGGAAAAAGGCAGTACTACATATTACACATTCCCTATTGCCTACTGCTGTGGACTCCGGTTGCATTGTTAATCACTCCGAGGGTATGCAGAACACAAAGGCATATAGTCCAGCCACATACAGGTCTTTGATCGTCAGGGTGTTCATGTAGTGATCTGGGTTTAGGCTTGTCCACCTGGTGAATGGAACTTCCCTGGCCAAGGTCAAATGTCAGACGAAGCATATGGACAGGGCTTATCTCCCTATTTTGAAGTTTTACCTGTGTTTATAGACACAGGTGTTTGGGCACCTGTCAGCAGCTAATTCTGTTGGCATTACATATTATGGGTGGGTTTGTTACAGTCCGTACTCCCCGGTGAGGGGTGTTCCCATTCACATTTGACTATTACCTGTATACAGTCATACAGGGATTGTTATTTCTGGACATGAAGTGACTACAGGTATGCGGTTGTACATTACACAAGTATGAAGGGCTGCTCGTGTAAATATGTACGGACCATACCTCTTAGAGCACCATACCTGCGCAAAACCTACACGATGGGGGGACAATTAGGGACACATTTTAACTATTGCTCTTACAAGCTTAAAACATTGATAGAATGCTAGGTCTTGCATTAGCATGACTTTTCTGCGGGTTGTGGAGTCTTACACTCAGGATATTTCTCATTATTTACTGACGTCAATCCTCAGCTATTTACCACACTGGTGCAGATTGTCGGAGGCACACACCAACACTATGGGGAGAACCTGTGGTCATTCTTGGGGTTGCCTCCTTTTTGACTGCCCAAAGTGGGACATGTTCTGTAGAGATGTCAGATTTTCCAGGACCAAACATACCTACAGCCATGCATAGTACTGAACTTTAACCATTTTTGTACATATAATAGCTTATTCTAGTAACATTTTAATTGCTTATGCTACTTCACATAACATATTGAGGATTCATATATAAAATAACCGTTTTATGCGACAATTAAAGTAAATTAGGCAATAAATTCTCAGGACATTTGCTATGTCTTGATGTTTTTCACAGGACACAACTGCCTACAGAGGGATTGTTACTCGCAAAGTGGGACAGGTGGTGACCCTAGTCATTCTGCAAATATCCGGACAGTTGAGTGGTATGGCACGGACCTCTGTAATACGCTGTTGTGTTCTGGCACGGCAGTAGCTCAGCATTAAAGACTGCAGTCGGAAAGTGCTGACAGACATTTGGGTTTCAGACTTCATACTCCAGACATTAATGCCAATGTGCAAACAGTTATTCTAACAAATTCTGCTTCTAAGAGATATGTTTACAGATTGTCCCTGATTTTGGACCTTTGTCTCACTTATATTCACGGCTCTGTCCAGATATCTTGCTCACACAGGTTGACAGGTATGGTCAGTCACAACTGCACACAGTCAGTGTCCCTCACACTTGATCAGGGTTGACCTGTTTATGTAGTGTCTTCCTTGCCATCATGCCATTTTCCACTTTGCAAATGTGTGCATTATATTCTCCCTCCTATACTTGTCTGGGCACGTGCGTCACGGGAAGGTATTTTATCCTGGGTAGTAGGTTATGCATGCCCACATAGGGCTGGACAGTGTCATGGACCTCCACTGCACATTCTGACTTGTGTCCAGATATCTACTGGATTGGATATCATGTCATCATAACCATTCTACTGTTCACACAGGTTGGTCATCCCGTGAGGGATATCCCAAAAATTGGTCAAAACCAAAACAAGTTAGATAACGAAGATTTTTGTGGCTGCACGAAAATGTGCAGGGGGTTTTAGGTGCAGGGGATACATGGTTTGCAATCCTGACACTGCCTAGGGTGACAATACCTACTACATATGCGTAGGGGTCACTGTGTGTAGCTGTTTCTGCAACAAACCAGTGGACCAAGTATGGCTGGATTTGGTGGATGTTCTGCTATGGTGGCAGGTTTTGTGTTGTGGAGGGTATGCTGGGTAGACTATTATGCATCCAGGTGTGTTGCGTTTGTTATGGTCAGTTCCAACAGGACCCATCTCTGGGTATGTGATGGTGCCGTATGTATACATTTGTCTCACATATTTCCATATTCATATGTTTGTGGGATTGTGTTCTACACTATGGCCTGTCTGCTTGTCTTGCAGCTGTTTCTACATGAGGTTGTGTTTCTTTCCACTTCACCCGCTGACCCTCATACACCTCCAGTTCACCTTTTCTGCATATGACACAAGTATCGTCTTTGAGGGATTTACCATTAAACACACACCCCTCACACGCAAATTACTCACACACCATAAAGCACTACTTTGGTTGTTGGCCCATGACATGGCCAGAGTTACACATTGACTACCCTACATGTGTCGGGTACCTTTACGGTTGTGTGGATTACCCTGCCATGTTTGCTGTCCACATGCTATACCTCACACACGTAGGTACACGCTCTTACTTCACTTTCATTACTTGGTTGGTGTATCCGGGTACTACCCATTCGACTGTGTCACATATACATTCGGATTATACAGCTGCCTTCCGGATTTTGCCAGCCTATTCTACTCTTTGGTAGGATGGCACCTTTTCCTATGTCCAAGCTATTCCTTACACATGTCTGACTGTTGTGGACATTGCCTGCCCACAATCAACGGTTGTGTTTCCACCTTTTCAATTGTCCACAGTGTGACATAGGGTTACCACCTGTCCCACTTTGTGAGAGACAGTCCCTCTTTGGGCAGTTGTGTCCTGACATGTAATTGTCAACATGGCAAATGTCCTGTGATTTTAGGACAAACATATTTCTTATAGTTTATGTGATAGTTGCATTAAACAGTTAATTCTGTATCTAAAATACCTGACTGTTATAAGAAACAGACTAAGCAACTAAAATGCTACAGGAATACGCTTTTCTGTAGGCAAAACAGTTATGTTCTGTCCTTTGTACTGGCCTTGGGTATGTGTCGGCCTGTACAGTCTGATGTCTGTACCAGACATGTCCCACTTTGGCCATTTGTAAGGGTGGCAACCCTACTGTGACAGTTGCGGTGAACACAGCATATTTTACAGGCCGACACATGCCCACGGTCAGTTCGGCAGATAGAACTTACAATTCTTGCCTATATCTAAGCTGATTCTTGTAGCATTTCAGTATTTTATTCTGTTTGTTATGAAATTTCTGTATTATACGTCCAGTGAAATATGTTTAATGCAACTATTGCATAACATCTACGGAGGAATTATGTCCTATATTCTCTGGACATTTACCAGTTTTACATGTTTGTGTCAGGACACATCTGCCCACAGAGGGACTGTCGCTTGCAAAGTGGAACAGGTGGTAATCTTGGTCAATGGTATGGATCATACTGTTCCTTTCAGCCTACATGTGTCCGTGTTGTTATGGCTCGTTTATATGCTCCTTCTGTTTCGTTTACATGCGTATGCTATTTCCTATCACATTTGGTATGTGAAATACGGACATACCTTTTGTATGTGACTATTACATGACTTGTGGGATATGATTCAGACATACGGTCACTACCTATATCTACATTTCTCCTCATGTATTTTGTTATGGACACATCTGCACAGCTATGTTCTCTCCCTCAAATTATGGGTCGGCTGGTGACCCTCTCCGTTGGACTGGACGTACCTACTGGCGGCGCACTAACATCTGATACATTTCACTTCCACATGGTATAGCTATCTACACTATGTTGGACTACAGGCACATGGTTTTCCTGTCATTTTGCATGGGTAGGGACCCGTTATTCCCTACCATGCATTTGTGTTTGAGTCTTCATTTTCTGTTCGCAGGGACTCTGCTTTGCATACGTTTCAGTCTCTACGGACATTGATAAGTACGATTACTATTGCTGGTGGGATATAATATTCAGCAGTTTAGGTTGCTCCTCGGAAGCTGACATTGACATGCCTCCCTGCGCAACTTCGATACGCCCCCTTGCACTCATGCAGGTTTCTTACGCATGTGGCTGTGGCGGCTGCGCGCCTTCATTAATATGCATATGGCATGACTACTCCACATCTATGCCACACAGCCGGCGCAAGCTTTACACCGGCTTGCGCCGAGCTTCATGAAACCGGGGGCATAGTTATTTTTCCATTTGATGAGCAAATCGTCTATTAATTAAATTTAAGCCTTTATATGTGATTATCTAACATCCAAATTATCAATCAAAGTAATCCTTTCTACTGATACATAAAAATAAGACTTAGAAACCTGCAGCTTCATTTAAGGATGTTGTGTCCTTCTGGATGCTTTGTCTTATCTTGTTCATAATAACAGATGTCTAGGAAATATCACTTTTATTATTTCTAGTTTTCTTTCAAAATGCTCATCTCAAGCATCAGAGCTATTTATTTATTTCATATTTACTTTCCCTCTTTTTTACGTTTTCTGCTTGATTTTGTACCTATATACTTATATGTTGTGATTTGTACTAACCACAGACAATGGTATCTTTCCAGTCATTCTGTACTTGTAGGTCATGATTGTTTGTGAAACAGATGTACTTATCATCTACCAGCTTAACCATGAGTAACTTCCTTTGTTAATAGGTTCATAGGTTCATAGGTTCATACTAGGCTATCTGCCCTAGGGCATTTATAAGCCTAGCCAGAGTGTGTATGGCTTTCGCCACCCATTTTAAATTAATTTTGCTATGCCCTTTTTCGAGGTTAGTATACTGTGCCTCTGTCTAACAGTGACACAGAAGTGATACCCGGGGTAAACCTATGATCTCTCATCCACTCATCAAGATTCCTCTTGAAGAGAGTCAATGAGGGACTCTGCCTAACCTGGACTGGGATTTTATTCCAGAGTGAAGGGAGCCTCTGGGTTATGAATCTGTCCCTCCAGCATGTCCTATTTATTTCAGTGCTGGGGTTTAAGTCCCTCGATCGCGTAGCTCGATGGGATTTGGATTTTCTGAGGTGCAGCATGTCCATTAATTCCGGGTTGGACATGGCTTTATACATCAGGCACAGATCGCCTCTGAGCAGGCGGTATGCCACTGAGTAGAGCTGGAGTTTCTTTAACCGGGCAGCATACGGCATCTGTTTGAGCCCCTTGATCCTCTTGGTGAGGTACTTTTGGGGTCTTTCCAGTTGCTGCAGGTGTCTGGTAAGGTACATCCCAAATGGGGCATTGTACTCAATTATGGGCCTGATGAGGGATGAGTAAAGAGGCACAATGACCTCCCCTGATCTAGATGTCAATCCCTGCATGATTAGGTGGCTATATAACATGTTTTTCTAACCACTTTGGCC
Organism: Protopterus annectens; assembly: GCF_019279795.1. Classification (NCBI taxonomy): domain Eukaryota; kingdom Metazoa; phylum Chordata; order Ceratodontiformes; family Protopteridae; genus Protopterus; species Protopterus annectens. Next base: position 579,348,277 of record NC_056738.1, on the reverse strand, counting down.
ACGTGGTTGTCAAATGAGAGATTGCTATCAACTTGGGTCCCCAGGTCCCTATTTACTTCTTCTGTACTTAATGGATTACCACCTATGTGGTAATTTGTGGGCACTTTGTTTTTGCCAAAGGGGATGACTATACACTTTTTGGCGTTTAGCTTGAGGCCATGGCTCTGGCACCAGTTGTCTGTTTCTATGAGGCCCTTTTGGAGGATGCTTGTGTCAGCTGGAGAGTCTATTATGGCGCCCAGTTTGCAGTCATCTGTGAACTTGGTCAGCCACAGTCCTTCCATGTTGGCCTGTACCTCCGAGAAATATGTACCAAACAAGAGAGGTCCCAAGACTGAGCCTTGTGGGATGCCACTTGTAACTGGTTTGGAGTCTGACATGGCTCCAGCTATTCTAACCATGTGGGTTCTGTCCTTGAGCCAGTTTGCAACCCATCTAGTGACATAGGGTTTATATTTAAGCTGGTGAGCTTATCTATAATGCCCGAGTGGGGTATTGTATCGAAGGCTTTTGTGAGGTCCAGGTAGGCTGTGTGGACCACCTTCACCTTGTCAATGGCCTTGGTGACTGTTTCAAAGAAATTGACCAGGTTTAAGAGGCAGGATCTGCCCTTAACAAAGCCGAACTGGATAGGATCCAGTGTCTGTAGGTCCCCAATATCTTTATTTATAAGGTCCATGATGATCCTTTCCATAGCTTTGCAGACCAAGCTAGTGAGACTTATGGGGTGATAGTTTCCAGGATCCGTTGAGGCACCACCTTTGTGGAGAGGGACCACTGTTGCTGTACACCACTCTTTGGGTACATATCCTGTAGTAAGGCTGAGATTGAACAGTAGTTTTAGGTTTGGGTTTAGCTCTTCTAGGAGTGAGGCGTAGGCCATGTGGACTTAGGCCAGCTACACCACCTAGTGCAGGTCAATGTGAGCATGCCACCTCACAAGCCTGCTCCCATAGTGCTGGTAGCATTAGCAGTGCAGCTGGTGCTGTGCTGTCCACACCAGGACACAGCAGGCCACATGGACATGGCCGTGGACATTCCCAGTGGGGACATGGTTCCAGTGGACATGTGTTGTCAGACAGTAGCCAAGCTGTACCTCTGCCTGGTAGTGCACGTGCAACCCCTGACAGGCACAGGTCACGTGGCCGTGGCCTGACACAGTGAGCTGTACAACCTGGTCTGTACAATCTGGAGCTGTCAATAATACCCTGTGTAGGCCTCACAAAAGGCAGAACTGTGTGCACACGTACACACACACAGCAAAGACATCTGTAGGGCACCACAACACCCACATGCATACTGAACAGACATGTCCAATCATATCACTGGTCCTTACCCACACGCAAGATGTCATCCATTGGTGCAGCCTATGCCCTGGCAAACATTATCACCCTGTGCATATGATGAAGCCTGTACCGCATCCCTGTCATCCACACCATTGGTGCAGAAACATGCTCAAATGGTCTGATGCACAGGGTGAACAGAATAGTGAGACGTGTATATTACATTAGTTGTGTAATAATAGTGAGAGAAGTGTATATTACATTAGTTGTGTGTGAATAGTGAGAGATCTGTATATTACATTAGTTGTGTACTGCTGACACGCACCAGACATACCATGTAGTACAGGTTTAGCATGCATTGTTATATGTTCACAGTATGTGTCTCAGTAACAACAGTAACAGCATGTTGGTAATGACGCCCTGGTTCCCTCCTTATGGTCTATTTGCATGTGCATACAGGTAGCACTGTTTATAGTCTCCCATGTGTAACTGTGGAGTACTCACAGGCACATATGGCAATATCAGCATACTATACGTAGCCTCAGCCTGACTGTTGGAAAGTCTAACATAACACAGATGTCCACACATATACTGATCCAGAAGCATGTGGGCAGTTTAATAGGCTACAGTGGCTAGAGACGTGACATCCATACCAGGTCACATCACAGGTATGTTGACATGGTGCAGGGGTTGTACACAGTGGTCTGGCCAATGATAATGTTAGAGGCCACTTGATAGCATGAGGCCTCACTGTGTAGCAGTAATACCCTGTCACATTACAGGAACATGCTCACACTCACGGGGTCAACAACACTATAATGCACACCCCATAGTGTTGAGATGAGGACCCTTGCCTATATGGTCATCACCGACACAGTACTTTGAACCCACATGATGCGACACAGAGAAAGAGCATGTACAGGTAGCCCGATGGCATCAACAGGGTAGTGGACTGCATCACCATGAGGGGCTAGGGATCCTGTGTGTTCTGTATGGTAGCATACACCCTCACTCCATTTACCAGACAGCCATACATACCTACATACACACACACACTGTGGAGACCACAAATGTCATACTCATATGGATAGCTGATGTGTGTGATACACACACCACACCTGCCTACGTCATGTTTTCCACACTGCAGTATGTACAGATCTCTACAACAGTGTACAGGGGTGTGTAACAATTGGGATGTATTCCCCACCATATGTGGCATATATGGTCACACAAGCAAACAGACATGGCAGTACTGTGAATGATACACCTGCTATATGATGATACGTCTGACAGACATGCAGCAGTATTGGCCACATTATGTGTACCAATGCTACCTTCGGCAATTGTGCTGCTATGTGTACGCGGGAGAATGTAAGTGTTACAGGTGTCAAGTGACGTACTGTCGGTGACACCTGACCACTGTGTAGGTTTTATGTCTCCACCGTCCAGTAACGGTAACATAGCGTACTGTTTCAACATGTAATGGTAGGATTGTGTGTGACACACCTGTGAGCCATCCCCGGAAAACATCCATCTACACAGGTGGATCACCACTTTATGTACACACACCATTCCATACCTGCTGTACATCCCACTGTACTGTCAGTATGTCACCATATACAGGTGTTAATGATGGGGCTGTATTGCAACTGCATGTTGTAGTTAGGCACAGATTAGTTACTTACATCAGTTACTGCGCATGCATGGTAGCTGCATGCACACTACAGATTGTACATGTGTGTTGGTCCTACATGCCTGTCATGTAGCCATGTTGGTATGCATTGCAATTGGTGGACATGTGTGTTGACATACATAACACATGGACTGTTGTATGATATGATGGGTGCCATGGGTAACTAGTACAGAGGGAATGTGTCCTCGGTCAACATTGCTGCCTCATGTACTGTTAGCATTCAACAGCCATGGACCCACCTTCCATTTGCATGCGTATGATTGCTGTAGCCACTTGTCTGCACAGAGGACAGCAAAAGCTATGCTATGTACATATGTGTCGTGTGTGTGGTCCATGCACATATCCATTGCAAATACATGTATGACATAGCCTAACATGTGTGTTTGTTGGTGTACAGTGACAGTCATCTGTCACAGCTGTGTAAGACCCAGGGCCCCTGGTATGTGTACAGCTGATCTGGTTATGTACAGTGGTATCATTGCAATGCATAACACATGATGGAATCCTGTCGGTACATGTGTAGTCTGCACAGTTGCTGTAGACTATGTACAGTGCACTGGTCATGAGTCACACAGTGTTGTGTTAATGTATGGCTGTGTATTGCTGGTCCAATGACATAGTGATGTCGGAGGGCTACATTGTAGATTGTGGTGTGTACCTCTGTGATATGTACCTGAGACATCTGTGATATCTCCTGAGTGTGTACTTCTCAATACATGTGAGTGGCTTTCATGTACGTGGGGACAGTAATACCATACTGTGCCCTTCCGTGTTTAGAATCTGTGTGCATGCAAGACAGCCCTTTGCAACTGCTAAGTGTGTGAGCATGCCCAGTATGCCATTGTGTAGATGGACACACAGTACATTCCAAACTGCGCCCTTCTGTGTTTAGAATCCGTGCGCATGCATGCAAGACGGCCCTTTGCAACTGCTAAGTGTGTGAACATGCCCAGTACGCCGTTGTGTAGATGGACACACAGTACATTCCAAACTATGCCCTTCCATGTTTAGAATCCGTGTGCATGCATAGTACATTTCAAACTGCGCCCTTCCATGTTTAAAATCCGTGTGCATGCATAGTACATTCCAAACTGTGCCCTTCCATGTTTAGAATCTGTGTGCATGCATGCAAGACGGCCCTTTGCAACTGCTGTGTGAGCATGCCCAGTACGCCGTTGTGTAGGTGGACACACAGTACATTCCAAACTGCGCCCTTCCATGTTTAGAATCCATGTGTATGCATGCAAGATGGCCTTTTGCATCTGCTTAGTGTGTGAGCATGCCCAGTACGCCGTTGTGTAGATGGACACACAGTACTTTCCAAACAGACGTGTGTTACTAAGCGTGTGGGCATGGCCATTGACATCCTGTATAGTGATGGTGGTCATCCAGGCAACAACAGGTGTCCATTTTCAATGTCACGATGGAAGCTTAAATTGAACACACTGGTTGCTGTCTTGAAGGGTGTACTGTCTGTGGCGCATCCCGTATCTATGTAGTGTTGTTGTAGTGCTCCGTAGATATTTGGTTGCCCTGATCACACCACTGCCATGTGTTTGTCTATGTCTACCTTGGGACAGTAATATGCTTTCAGACTGCTCACTCTCTATACATAACCTATCGGCGTACTTGCCTTTGCGGATGATGTCACCCACCTAGACGTATGCCTCTGGGAGTGCTGTGTTCAGTAATCTCGGTAGCGCATTCTGTAAATGCGTCATGCTGTAGTGTGTTAGGGTAGTTAGGTGTATGTTCGACTCCCAGCCCTGCCAAGTGTGTGTGTGTGTGTGTGTGTGTGTGTGTGTGTGTGTGTGTGTGTGTGTGTGTGTGTGAATGTGTGTTTGCGCGCATGCTCCCATCTGCCTGGGGACTCAGTCTTGCTTTTAGACACCGCGCACCACAGCAGTTTGCTACCGACGCCTTTGCCTTTGCGGATGATGTCACCCACCTAGAAGTATGCCTCTTGGAGTGCTGTGTTCAGTAATCTCGGTAGCGCGTTCTGTAAATGCGTCATACTGTAGTGTGTTAGGGTAGTTCGGTGTATGTTCAACTCCCAGCCCTACCAAGCATGTGTGTGTGTGTGTGTGTGTGTGTGTGTGTGTGTGTGTGTGTGTGTGTGTGTGTGTGTTTGCGTGAATGCTCCCATCCGCCTGGAGACTCAGTCTTGCTTTTAGACGCCGCACACCACAGCAGTTTGCTACCAACATCTTTGCCTTTGCGGATGATGACACGCACCTCTGGGACCGCTGTGCTTAGTAATGCCGGTAGGGCATTTTGTAAATGCGTCCTGCTGTAGTGTGTTAGGGTAGTTCGGTGTATGTTCGACTCCCAGCCCTGCCATGTGTGTGTGTGTGTGTGTGTGTGTGTGTGTGTGTGTGTGTGTGTGTGTGCGTGTGTGTGCGTGTGTGTGTGTGTGTGCGTGTGTGTGTTTCCAGCTGCATGACAACAGTACATTGCTTTGACAGTATTCCCTCTCCATAACATCCGTGCAGTGTCTTTGCCTTTGATGCTGCTGTCTGCAGGCTAGACGTGTGCCTGTGTGAATCATGTAATCCACTGATCACGGTAGCGTGTTCTGTAACTACACAATGATGTCGTGTGGTACAGTGCTTATGTTTATGTTCTGCTCCAACCCTGCCACGTGTGTGTGTGTGTGTGTGTGTGTGTGTGTGTGTGTGTGTGTGTGTGTGTGTATGTATCTATCTACATATATATATATGTGTGTGTGTATGTATCTATCTACACATATATATATATATATATATATAGATAGAGAGAGATATGTATATATATATATATATATATATATATATATATATATATATATATATATATATATAGATATAGATATATACATTGTATATAGATATGTATGTTGGGATTATCACTCTTGACTGTGCTGCATTGTCTGTACGTGAACACCTTGGATGTATGTACATCTGCTATGGCTCTGTGATAGTGCACATACGGTGTGCTGTAGTGATCGTGGGTTATACATGTGTAGTGACCGGTTATTGTGTTGCTGGGTATTACACGGGCATTGGGAACAATGTTAGTGCAGCACCTTTGAGTGGTCGTATGCAGATCTCTGAAACAGTCAGCGGTGGTTATTACATAGGTTCATAGGTTCATTGGCTGGTACTAGGCTATCAGCCCTAGGGCCTATACAAGCCTAGCCATAACAATTCCCTGGCTATTTCTTCCCACATTATTTACTTTCCTGGACCCCTGTCTAGCAGGGTGACTGACGTGATCCCTGGGGTGAATTTCCTTTCTCCCATCCAATCATCAAGGTTCCTCTTGAAGAGGTCCAAAGAGGCACTCTGCTTGACATGTATGGGCAATCTATTCCAGAGTCTGGGGAGTCTCTGGGTCAGGAACCTATCCCTCCAGCATGTTTTGTTTATTGTGATGACAAGGTTTAGATCCCTGGAGCGTTTAGCTCTGAGGGATTGGGATTTCTTTAAGTGTAGCATGTCCAACAGCTCTGGGTTTGACATGGCCTTGTATGTTAAGCAGAGATCGCCTCTGAGTAGACGCATGCGACAGAGTATAGCTGGAGTTTTTAAGGCAGTCAGCATAGGGCATCTGCTTTAGGCCTGTGATTCTTTTAGTGAGGTATTTCTGAGGCCTTTCCAGTTGTTGCAGATGTCTTGAGATGTACATACCAAATGGGGCGTTGTATTCTATAATGGGTCTAATGAGGGATGAGTACAGTGGGACAATAACCTCCTTTTTTCTGGATGAAAAACCCTTCGTGATGAGGTGTGCCACATAGAAGTATTTCCTGACTGTTGTTGCGATGTGGTTATCGAAGGTGAGACCACTGTCCACCTGTGTCCCTAAGTCTCTTATCACACTTTCTGTGTTTAGTGTACTGCCACCTATATGATAATTCATGGATACATGTTTTTTCTCAAAGGGGATATCAATACATTTCTTGGCATTGAGCTTGAGCCCATGGCTCTGGCACCAAGCATCTGTTTCTGTAAGGCCCTTTTGTAGAGTATCCACATCATTTGGGGATTCAATAATGGCTCCCAGTTTGCAGTCATCTGCAAACTTTGTTAGCCAGAGTCCCTTAGTGTTGACCTGTACTTCAGAGAAGTAGATGCCAAACAAGAGCGGCCCCAGGACTGAACCCTGAGGTACTCCACTTGTCACTTGTCATCACATTGGAGTGTGAGTATGGCTCATATCCGTCTGTAGTAACTGTCAAGTCTATACACCCCAGGTTAACATTACGGACACACGTTTATCCACAGGTTGTCGTACAGATCCCAGGACTGTATGTGTAGATATTGACAGGTGCAGGACTGGGTTGTGTTGGATGCATGGAAGGGTGTCCATGGCCAGTAATGGGGATCTCTACAGCCTGGCTGGTACGGTCTGTGACTGTCCCACAACCTCCTGTATATGGCTGACACATGCTGTACCTGTGTATATGCAGACACACACACTTACCACAAACAGCTACGGCTATCACATACACACACCCATTGTACCACCATTGGGCCATGCAATAACCGTTGTCTCTCACACACACACACCTACGTGTACATTGGATGGCACTATAACAGCTCTGGACATGTTAACACCACACCCTGTGCATATGATGTCACCTGTGCCACCACCTGTGATGTGTAACATTGATGCAGGATCTGACTAACCTGGTGCTGCTGCACACAGTGGCTTTATACCACTGTATTGATGTTAGCATGCTGTTAACAACACAGTGTGTTACTTCCAGGTGTACTTCAGCAGGCATGCTGCATTGCAGCTATGACCATCACTGTAGCATAGTTTACAGCACTGTTACCTCTGATGATGTAGTCTCCATCCATGCGCCATTTCACTGATGTGTGTAGTATTGGCTGCATGTGTGTCTGTGTGTGCAGTATGTGTGTGATGTGTGTAGTACACATGTATACCTGCTTACAAATGCATACTCGGCATTACACGGGCTTCACCATTCATACACTAGCTTACTCGTTCTTCCACACACGCACACGGGCTAACACGTGCACACACATACTTACTCGAGCTTACTGGCGCGCACAGACACACTGTGGGCAGGTTTGCATGTCACATCGGTGGTATCCATGGCGTATGCCATCAGTCTCCTGATGTTCCCTGGGATAGCTCATGACACACCTCTTCCACTGAGTACTGACAGCACACATGTGACACTGCTCCGGTGAGGTTACAGTGTTTTGTACATACACACTCCTGTTGTCACCTATCTTCTACACTAATAGTCCCCTTAACCTACACTACACTGTAGAGGCTTGGCCCATAAGGCATGACATGTTGTGATTCACTATCCTCAGTCTCACTTGCCTTACATTGCCTACAAATGCTTCGTTACATCTCTGACAGAGCGATTCCACACATAGGTACCAGTACGCAGTAGCCATGTTATCTCCGGCTTGCCATTCATCTGCATGGCGTACTAACATCTAACTAAACCTACATTTTGTATGTATATTACTCATATGTCTTGTGTTGAAGCGCAGCGCGTTCTCGTGGCGCTGCACTATGCTTCCACACCAGGGATTGGGGGAGGACAACTACTGGTTCATTGATATCCAATAGACAAAGCAGCCACTGGCCTTGGACTTGGACATTGGCATGCTTCTTCGACTGTATTCACACTGGATTTGCAGCTGTCATTGCTCCGTTTAGCAACGTGCAAAACATTAGTCGCATAACATCCGGGTAAAATTTCTGCACATAACTCTGCTCTTGCACGGACAGCTTACTGTTTCATGTATCGCATAGTTATGTAGGGTTACCACCTGTCCCACTTTGCAAGGGACAGTCTCTCTTCGGGCAGTTGTGTCCTGCAAAATATTGTGAGAAAATGGCAAATGTCCTGGGATTTTAGGACAAAAGTATTTTCTATACTGTATGTAATAGTTGCATAAAACAGTTATTCTGTATCTGAAACACCTACATGTTATACGAAACAGAATAAGGAACAAAAATGCTACAAGAATAAACTTTTATTCAGGCAAACAACTGAATTTCTGCCCTTTGTACTGTCCATGAGTATGTTTTGCCCTGCAAAATCTGATGTTTGTAGCACAAATGTCCCACTTTGGCCATTTGGAAAGGTGGCAACCCTATAATTACATCATTTGCATAGCTTACACATACAAATGGGGTATGTTGCAAATCCCAACATTGTCCGTGCAATGTTCGTGTTACGGGCGGTCTTGCATGCCCCTGCGGGTGTTTGCTGAATAGCCTGGCAATCATCTTTCCTTGCTGTACTCTCACTCAATCCATAAACGATGAAGGCATCGTGTATCATGTCCTAGGCTTTGCTGTGTGCTATGTCTATTTGTCGTGTATGCATGGCTGTGGGTATGTCCCACTGTCATCACTGGTAAAGGTGACACCCTATAGGTACTTCCTGTAGACTGTTGTGTCATTTGACATGTCAGCACATACCTGCGGATGAACTTCCTACTGCAGCGCTTTTCATACCTTCTGCGATATCTTGTGGTCGATAATGCTGTTTCCTCAGACATGTATCTGTTGCTGATCATACCTATCAACCTCCTAGTGATAAACATATGTACAAAGCCTAACATGATGGGGGGACAGATAGGGGCAGATTCTACATATTGCTCTTACAAACGTAGATAGTTGGCAGTATTATAGGTTTTGCTTTAGTATGCCCTTTCTGAGGGATTTGGGGTCTTAAACACATATGTTTATCATTATTTAATGATGTAAATTCTCAGGTATTTGGCAGACAGGTACACATACCTCTCAACCTCCGACAGCAGGAAATCTGGACAAAGCCATAACTAAATGTGGGGCAAAAGCCCATAAGTAGGGCCAATTTTTAAATATAGCTCTTACAAACTTAAAAAGTTGATAGAATAACAGGTTTTGCATTAGCATGAATTTTCTGAAGGGTATGAAGTCTGAAACTTAAATGTCTCTCATTATTTTCTAACTTCAGTCTTAAATGATTTGCACTATTTTCCAGAAAACCACAATTTTATGAATAATGTACCAAATATATGAGGCAAATATCTGGACATTCTGCAAAAATCTGTACAGTTGAGAGGTATGCAGGTACAGATTGTGAGAGGAACACACCACACATATGAGGCATACATCTGCACATTCATACAGTTACGCCAATACACACAATACATGGCGCAATCACAGGCCAGTTACCATTACATTCCTATTGCTGAACACACCCACCCACTGGGTTATATTCCTCACACAGGCCAACAGGTGCTATTCCACACTACTTATTCCATCATGTACCTTATGTGTAGGCCAGTATTTGCGCTTTCCATCAGTGGTAAAGCTCACGTACGAGTATGGTGGACTGGACACTGTATCGGTGACACTGCATGACACCCTGAGGGATACATGTCGTTTGAGTCTATTAAACTTCCACATTGACTTTCACAGGCCATACATTGTAATTCACATTTGTGGACAAACATGCTTATGAGTTGTACATGTTTTGTCATTTGTCCTGACGTATTTCTTCTCACCTGTCCACCTAGTATCACTAGTTCTGTACATTTCATTAGGACGGGTTACCTTCATACCTCTCACTTGTACACATTATGGGTATACGCCCAGGGGTTTGACCTATGATTCTGTTATATTTGTCATGATAATGTGCCTTTCTGATAGATTGCTGGCAAGCCATGATGGACTGTGCGGTTAGGTAATCATGACTGACATTTCTATTTCATGATTACTAACTCTCATAACATTCGTATTCCCAACTACGCAATTATTCTATCAATGGTCTGACTTTGTCTGAGGTATATTTAATATAGTCCCTATTTGTCTGTCATGTACTATGCCTTAGTCCAGCTGTCTTATTCTGACATTCTGGCAGGTATGGTTACCATCTTGGTCGTATGCGTTTCCATCCATGATAATCGCCTACATGACACTGATATAGGTCCCTACGTCTTCCCCCAATGGTTTACACAATATCCAGTGGGTGGGTTGCAGCTGTTTGGTGAATATAGGCGTGTGATATACCCACATAAGTATAGCGATCACTCCCATGGGGCGTACCTAATAGATCTGTGCCAACCAGCACCTTAGCCCAATTCTGCATACCCATGATTCCCATACCTGACACACCTCCACAGTACCCATTAGACATGTTTAATGTGAGCGATAATAAAGTGTCAGGACACTTCCGAGCACTCCCCACTCTGTGGATATCAGCTCGTACGTCATACATTCAATCGACCCATGTGGTATTACCCTTGCACCTGCTACTGTTGCATGTACAGCTATATCGTAGTTGCAGGTGTGACTTCTTTTGCATCAATGATGGTTCGCACTTCGTACGGATCAATTTTTGGGGTCCTGCAAAGGACATCTATATTCATGTTTAGTTTGTAGAACTTGCAGGCCCTGTCACACTGGTACTTTCCGGGAAATGGTTTGGAAACCATTGGTGTATTCTCCTTTCATGCATGTCTGTCTGTCTATCCATATTAGGTCACTATTTATGTACATGTGTTATATGTATAGGGACATATGTTTGTTGTGTATATATATCTATTCATGTATCGTGTGTGTATAGATATATATATATATCTCTACATATATATATATATATATATATATATATATATATATATATATATATATATATATACATATGTCTGTACATTCCTCATCTCCTAATTTGCTTTGGATTATGTCTGTAGATATATGTGTATATATATCTCCATATCATACCTTTCAACTGTACAGATTTCCGCTGCATGTACAGCTGTTTGCCTCTTATCTTTGCTCCATTTTTCATAAACTCGTGTCTATCTGGCAAGTTAGTGGCATATCCTTACAGACTGACGTTGGTAAATAATGACAAACATTTCAGGTTATGACATCATTCCCTTCAGAGAATCCATGCTAGTGACACACCTGTTATTCTATTCACTTTCTATGTTTGTTAGGGCAATATCTGGGGATTGTCCCTATTTGTACCAGTTGTTGTCGTGGCTTTGTCCAGTTTCGTACTTTACGGATTTAACAGGTATGAGCCATGTACATGGAACGTGGGGAAAACACCATTCATTTTCTATTCTGTGAGGGATTGCACACGCGCAGGCGCACTTGCATATCCTTATTGTGGGTTACATATGTTTCATAGATAATTGTGCTTCCGTGAACTTTAATAATTCTGACCGTAACAGTTACATATCTGTATTCCAGTTTACAGACTACTGCGAAACACACATTCACCTTTAAATATTTAAATGTGTGTACTGCACGAACGCTTTAATTACACTTTCAAGTTATATGTGCAGTGGTCATAGGTTAACCGGGACTGCATTCACATTGGCCGGATACCGGAACCACTATTCTATTGGTGTTCTCCCTAATTGATATGCATTCCCATAGTACTTAGCTACATCAACATACGCCTCACCGCTTCACCTACAACACAGGCATCCATTCTCCTGCTGGGAAAAAGGCAGTACTACATATTACACATTCCCTATTGCCTACTGCTGTGGACTCCGGCTGCATTGTTAATCACTCCAAAGGTATGCAGAACACAAAGGCATATAGTCCAGCCACATACAGGTCTTTGATTGTCAGGGTGTTCATGTAGTGATCTGGGTTTAGGCTTGTCCACCTGGTGAACGGAACTTCCCTGGCCGAGGTCAAATGTCAGACGAAGCATATGGACAGGGCTTATCTCCCTATTTTGAAGTTTTACCTGTGTTTATAGACACAGGTGTTTGGGCACCTGTCAGCAGCTAATTCTGTTGGCATTACATATTATGGGTGGGTTTGTTACAGTCCATACTACCCGGTGAGGGGTGTTCCCATTCATATTTGACTATTACCTGTATACAGTCATACGGGGATTGTTATTTCTGGACATGAAGTGACTACAGGTATGCGGTTGTACATTACACAAGTGTGAAGGGCTGCTCGTGTAAATATGTACGGACCATACCTCTTAGAGCACCATACCTGCGCAAAACCTACACGATGGGGGGACAATTAGGGACACATTTTAACTATTGCTCTTACAAGCTTACAACATTGATAGAATGCTAGGTCTTGCATTAGCATGACTTTTCTGCGGGTTGTGGAGTCTTATACTCAGGATATTTCTCATTATTTAGTGACGTCAATCCTCAGCTATTTACCACACTGGTGCAGATTGTCGGAGGCACACACCAACACTATGGGGAGAACCTGTGGTCATTCTTGGGGTTGCCACCTTTTCGACTGCCCAAAGTGGGACATGTTCTGTAGAGATGTCAGATTTTCCAGGACCAAACATACCTACAACCGTGCATAGTACTGAACTTTAACCATTTTTGTACATATAGTAGCTTATTCTAGTAACATTTTAATTGCTTATGCTACTTCACATAACATATTGAGGATTCATATATAAAATAACCATTTTATGCGACTATTAAAGTAAATTAGGGAATAAACTCTCAGGACATTTGCTATGTCTTGATGTTTTTCACAGGACACAACTGCCTACAGAGGGATTGTTACTCGCAAAGTGGGACAGGTGGTGACCCTAGTCATTCTGCAAATATCCGGACAGTTGAGTGGTATGGCACGGACCTCTGTAATACGCTGTTGTGTTCTGGCACGGCAGTAGCTCAGCATTAAAGACTGCAGTCGGAACGTGCTGACAGACATTTGGGTTTCAGACTTCATACTCCAGACATTAATGCCAATGTGCAAACAGTTATTCTATCAAATTCTGCTTCTAAGAGATATGTTTACAGATTGTCCCTGATTTTGGACCTTTGTCTCACTTATATTCACAGCTCTGTCCAGATATCTTGCTCACACAGGTTGACAGGTATGGACAGTCATGACTGCACACAGTCAGTGTCCCTCACACTTGATCAGGGTTGACCTGTTTATGTAGTGTCTTCCTTGCCATCATGCCATTTTCCACTTTGCAAATGTGTGCATTATATTCTCCCTCCTATTCTTGTCTGGGAACGTGCGTCACGGGAAGGTATTTTATCCTGGGTAGTAGGTTATGCATGCCCACTTAGGGCTGGACAGTGTCATGGACCTCCACTGCACATTCTGACTTGTGTCCAGATATCTACTAGATTGGATATCATGTCATCATAACCATTCTACTATTTACACAGGTTGGTAATCCCGTGAGAGATATCCCAAAAATTGGTCAAAACCAAAACAAGTTAGATAACGAAGATTTTTGTGGCTGCACGAAAATGTGCAGGGGGTTTTACCTGCAGGTGATACATGGTTTGCAATCCTGACACTGCCTAGGGTGACAATACCTACTACATATGCGTAGGGGTCACTGTGTGTAGCTGTTTCTGCAACAAACCAGTGGACCAAGTATGGCTGGATTTGGTGGACGTTCTGCTATGGTGGCAGGTTTTGCGTTGTGGAGGGTATGCTGGGTAGACTATTATGCATCCAGGTGTGTTGCGTTTGTTATGGCCAGTTCCATCAGGACCCATCTGTGGGTATGTGATGGTGCCGTATGTATACATTTGTCTCGCATATTTCCATATTCATATGTCTGTGGGATTGTGTTCTACACTATGGCCTGTCTGCTTGTCTTGCAGCTGTTACTACATGAGGTTGTGTTTCTTTCCACTTCACCCGCTGCCCCCTCATACACCTCCAGTTCACCTTTTCTGCATACGACACAAGTATCGTCTTTGAGGGATTTACCATTAAACACACACCCCTCACACGCGAATTACTCACACACCATAAAGCACTACTTTGGTTGTTGGCCCATGACATGGCCAGAGTTACACATTGACTGCCCTACATGTGTCAGGTACCTTTATGGTTGTGTGGATTACCCTGCCATGTTTGCTGTCCACATGCTATACCTCACACACGTAGGTACACGCTCTTACTTCACTTTCATTACTTGGTTGGTGTATCCGGGTACTACCCATTCAACTGTGTCACATACACGTTCGGATTATACAGCTGCCTTCCGGATTTTGCCAGCCTATTCTACTCTTTGGTAGGATGGCACCTTTTCCTATGTCCAAGCTATTACTTACACATGTCTGACTGTTGTGGACATTGCCTGCCCACAATCAACGGTTGTGTTTCCACCTTTTCAATTGTCCACAGTTTGACATAGGGTTACCACCTGTCCCACTTTGTGAGAGACAGTCCCTCTTTGGGCAGTTGTGTCCTGGCATGTAATTGTCAACATGGCAAATGTCCTGTGATTTTAGGACAAACATATTTCGTATAGTTTATGTGATAGTTGCATTAAACAGTTAATTCTGTATCTAAAATACCTGACTGTTATAAGAAACAGACTAAGCAACTAAAATGCTACAGGAATACGCTTTTCTGTAGGCAAAACAGGAATGTTCTGTCCTTTGTACTAGCCATGGGTATGTGTCGGCCTGTACAGTCTGATGTCTGTACCAGACATGTCCCACTTTGGCCATTTGTAAGGGTGGCAACCCTACTGTGACAGTTGCGGTGAACACAGCCTATTTTACAGGCCGACACATGCCCACGGTCAGTTCGGCAGATAGAACTTACAATTCTTGCCTATATCTAAGCTGATTCTTGTAGCATTTCGGTATCTTATTCTGTTTGTTATAAAATTTCTGTATTATACGTCCAGTGAAATATGTTTAATGCAACTATTGCATGACATCTACGGAGGAATTATGTCCTATATTTTCTGGACATTTACCAGTTTTACATGTTTTTGTCAGGACACATCTGCCCACAGAGGGACTGTCGCTTGCAAAGTGGAACAGGTGGTAATCTTGGTCGACGGTATGGATCATACTGTTCCTTTCAGCCTACATGTGTCCGTGTTGTTATGGCTCGTTTATATGCTCCTTCTGTTTCGTTTACATGCGTATGCTATTTCCTATCACATTTGGTATGTGAAATATGGACATACCTTTTGTATGTGACTATTACATGACTTGTGGGATATGATTCAGACATACGGTCACTACCTATATCTACATTTCTCCTCGTGTATTTTGTTATGGACGCATCTGCACAGCTATGTTCCCTCCCTCAAATTATGGGTCGGCTGGTGACCCTCTCTGTTGGACTGGACATACCTACTGGCGGCGCACTAACATCTGATACATTTCACTTCCACATGGTATAGCTATCTACAATATGTTGGACTACAGGCACAAGGTTTTCCTGTCATTTTGCATGAGTAGGGACCCGTTATTCCCTACCGTGCATTTGTGTTTGAGTCTTCATTTTCTGTTCGCAGGGACTCTGCTTTGCATATGTTTCAGTCTCTACGGACATTGATAAGTACGACTACTATTGCTTGCGGAATATAATATTCAGCAGTTTAGGTTGCTCCTCGGAAGCTGACATTGACATGCCTCCCTGCGCAACTTCGATACGCCCCTTGCACTCATGCATGTTTCTTACACACGTGGCTGTGGCGGCTGCGCGCCTTCATTAATATGCATATGGCGTGACTACTCCACATCTACGCCGCACAGCCGGCGCAAGCTTTACACTGGCCTTGCGCCGAGCTTCATGAAACCGGGGGCATAGTTGTTTTTCCATTTGATGAGCAAATCGTCTATTAATTAAATTTAAGCCTTTATATGTGATTATCTAACATCCAAATTATCAATCAAAGTAATCCTTTCTACTGATACATAAAAATAAGACTTAGAAATCTACAACTTCATTTAAGGATGTTGTGTCCTTCTGGATGCTTTGTCTTATCTTGTTCATAATAACAGATGTCTAGGAAATATCACTTTTATT
This sequence comes from Protopterus annectens, assembly GCF_019279795.1. Taxonomy (NCBI): domain Eukaryota; kingdom Metazoa; phylum Chordata; order Ceratodontiformes; family Protopteridae; genus Protopterus; species Protopterus annectens. The sequence goes on along the minus strand of NC_056738.1, from coordinate 579,331,519 downwards.
ATTTCTAGTTTTCTTTCAAAATGCTCCTCTCAAGCATCAGAGCTATTTATTTATTTCATATTTACTTTCCCTCTTTTTTACGTTTTCTGCTTGATTTTGTACCTATATACTTATATGTTGTGATTTGTACTAACCACAGACAATGGTATCTTTCCAGTCATTCTGTACTTGTAGGTCATGATTGTTTGTGAAACAGATGTACTTGGCATCTACCAGCTTAACCATGTGTAACTTCCTTTGTTAATAGGTTCATAGGTTCATACTAGGCTATCTGCCCTAGGGCATTTATAAGCCTAGCCAGAGTGTGTATGGCTTTCGCCACCCATTTTAAATTAATTTTGCTATGCCCTTTTTCGAGGTTAGTATACTGTGCCTCTGTCTAACAGTGACACAGAAGTGATACCCGGGGTAAACCTACGATCTCCCATCCACTCATCAAGATTCCTTTTGAAGAGAGTCAATGAGGGACTCTGCCTAACCTGGACTGGGATTTTATTCCAGAGTGAAGGGAGCCTCTGGGTTATGAATCTGTCCCTCCAGCATGTCCTATTTATTTCAGTGCTGAGGTTTAAGTCCCTCGATCGCGTAGCTCGATGGGATTTGGATTTTCTGAGGTGCAGCATGTCCATTAATTCCGGGTTGGACATGGCTTTATACATCAGGCACAGATCGCCTCTGAGCAGGCGGTATGCCACTGAGTAGAGCTGGAGTTTCTTTAACCGGGCAGCATACGGCATCTGTTTGAGCCCCTTGATCCTCTTGGTGAGGTACTTTTGGGTCTTTCCAGTTGCTGCAGGTGTCTGGTAAGGTACATCCCAAATGGGGCATTGTACTCAATTATGGGCCTGATGAGGGATGAGTAAAGAGGCACGATGACCTCCCCTGATCTAGATGTCAATCCCTGCATGATTAGGTGGGCTATATAAAATGTTTTTCTAACCACTTTGGCCACGTGGTTGTCAAATGAGAGATTGCTATCAACTTGGGTCCCCAGGTCCCTAATTACTTCTTCTGTACTTAATGGATTACCACCTATGTGGTAATTTGTGGGCACTTTGTTTTTGCCAAAGGGGATGACTATACACTTTTGGCGTTTAGCTTGAGGCCATGGCTCTGGCACCAGTTGTCTGTTTCTATGAGGCCCTTTTGGAGGATGCTTGTGTCAGCTGGAGAGTCTATTATGGCACCCAGTTTGCAGTCATCTGTAAACTTGGTCAGCCACAGTCCTTCCATGTTGGCCTGTACCTCCGAGAAATATATACCAAACAAGAGAGGTCCCAAGACTGAGCCTTGTGGGATGCCACTTGTAACTGGTTTGGAGTCTGACATGGCTCCAGCTATTCTAACCATGTGGGTTCTGTCCTTGAGCCAGTTTGCAACCCATCTAGTGACATAGGGGTTTATATTTAAGCTGGTGAGCTTATCTATAATGCCCGAGTGGGGTATTGTATCGAAGGCTTTTGTGAGGTCCAGGTAGACTGTGTGGACCACCTTGCCCTTGTCAATGGCCTTGGTGACTGTTTCAAAGAAATTGACCAGGTTTAAGAGGCAGGATCTGCCCTTAACAAAGCCGAACTGGGTAGAATCCAGTGTCTGTAGGTCCCCAATATCTTTATTTATAAGGTCCATGATGATCCTTTCCATAGCTTTGCAGACCAAGCTAGTGAGACTTATGGGGTGATAGTTTCCAGGATCCGTTGAGGCACCACCTTTGTGGAGAGGGACCACTGTTGCTGTACGCCACTCTTTGGGTACATATCCTGTAGTAAGGCTGAGATTGAACAGTAGTTTTAGGTTTGGGTGTAGCTCTTCTTGGAGTTCATGTAGGACGCAGCGTGGGACACTGTCTGGTCCCATTGATGCTGTGTTTCTTGCTTTGGAGTGGGCAGCTCTTACCTGAGCATCTGAGATGTCAGGGGGGCAGCACTCTGCTGGGATAGATATTAGCCCTTTTGGTGGGGAGGGGGGGGAGTTTGCGCTGAACCTGTCAGCTAGGATGTTGGCAATGTCTGTGGCTTCGGTGTATTTTTTGTCATTTTGGACTAATTCTGAGCATATCTGGGAATTCCCACCCAGGTTCCTAACATAACTACAGAAAGCCTTGTGATTATCTTTAGTGTCCTGTGCAATTTTTCTCTCAAAGCTGGCCTTAGACGATTTTATGAGTGCCTGTAGTTTTTTGCTAATACTGATCAGAGATGCCTTCCCTTTTTGGGATTTTGCTCTGTCATGTAGTAGCTTCCTCCTTCTATTGTATAGTTTGTTTATGGCTGGGATCCACCAGACAGGACGTCTGCCTTTGGAGGATTGGGTCTTGGTTTTATTTGGGATTGCATGATCCATGCATTCCTGAAGGTATTCATAGAATGCGTTTATAAAGGATTTTGTGGTCTGGGCCGTATTATCCACAGGCCCAAGGGCTTTGAAGGATTCCACCTCGGTTTTGAGGAGTGTGAAATTTGCTTTAGAGAAGTTTTTCACTGTGGTTTTCTGGGCATGGGGTGGGGTCGGGATGTGAATATCCAGTGAGATTAGTTTATGGTCTGATCTTACCAGTGAGGGATACACTTCTGGTCTGGAGCATAGAGTCCCCATGTTGGTGATGATCAGGTCCAGTATGTTTTCACCTCTTGTGGGAGTGGTAACAAGTTGTTCCATAGCATTTGAGTTTATAAATTCTAGGAACCTTTGGGCTAGGGTGTTGGAGCTAGAGTAATGCTCCCAGTCTATGGTTGGGTAGTTGAAGTCACCCAATATAATGGTGTTTGGAGAGACCTTCATATTTTCCAGTGTTCTCAGGAAGGCTGAGTGGGGTTCCTGGGTTTAGGAGGGTGGTCTGTAGCAGGCTATAAACTGGAAGGCAGTTTTACCCACTGTTAGTTGCACATGGATAGTCTCTGATGCTTCGTGCTGTGTCACCAACCTGGAGGTGTGGGTATCTTTGACGAATATTGATACCCCCCCTCCTTTTGTGGTTCGGTCCAGGTTTTGGGGCCAAAAAGCATGGTATGAAGTATAACCTAGTAGTGCTGGGGTGCTCTCGAGAGCCTTGAACCAGGTTTCTGTTACTGCACAGATATCGATGTTCTCCATGCTAAGGAGAGTTTTGAGTGCATGCATCTTGAGGTTTAGACTTCTGGCGTTGAGTAGCATTACTCTTAGTTTCTTATCTCTTGTGATACCTATGGAGGTGGGTTTGTCTTTTGAGCCTTGCCTAAAAAAGGCACTATGGGGGTAGCAAGAGCCTTTGCCAATATCCGAAAGCCCAGGGGTGACAGGTGCAAGCCGTCTCTAGCGAAGCATTGTGGCTTGTCGAGCATGTCATCCCAGGCTGACAGGCATTGGATCCCCTTTGAATTTACAAAATGATTAAAAGGCAAATTATAAGATGTGTAAAAAAGGAAACTGAATGGATTTAGCATGATTTGTTATATATCATGAAGTAAACAGACTCAAAATAGTAATGTAATGTTTGTTTTGTTATAAGTTATACACTGTTATCCTCACCCAGATGACCTTAGTGAGATTTTTCTGCACACTTTTACTTTGATCCTACTATTTTGAGTCTGTTTACTTCATGATATATAACAAATCATGCTAAATCCATTCAGTTTCCTTTTTTACACGTCTTATAATTTGCCTTTTAATCATTTTGTAAATTCTCTCCTACTTTATTCTTGTTCTGCTCTTTCTATTTTATCCCATTCTGAAAGATTGACTCCATTACTTAATTTCCCATATGTTATCTCTGCTTTCAAAAGGTTTGTTTTATTTTTGACATTTCTGGCCATTGATTTTGTATTTGCAAAGCTTACAAAGCTATGGTCATTTCTATTTAATGAATGACTGGGGATTTTACTAAAAAGATTTTCATACTGTTACACAAGGAGATTTTAAAGTTTGATTCATTGCTTTCTGTCATTACCATTTCTAATTTCTAAGTCATTCTTCTTTTCCATAATGAACACTATGCCTGTCTTCCACACCACTGTGACCACACATTGATAGTGCAGGCTACTATAGTCCCGACTGTTGAGTATTATCTATATACTATGCCACTAAATTTCTCACATTGGAAACAAGTCTGATCATTATTCACTATTATATTCTAAATGTTTCTACATGTGCTGCATTGTAATATGGATTTGTATTTTACTTAATCCATAAGGGTGCAATTATTTAATTCACCCATTAATCAGATCTTATGGACTTCACACAGCACCTTTAATGCAACCAGGTACCAGTTAAAAAAGTCTTGTATTATTATAAATGACCTTTGATAGTAATAGTTCAAGAAACAAATTGTAGGACTAAAATACCAGTAAAACTTAGCTTATACATTGAACAGTCATTTCAAAAGTATAACAACAAAAGAGAAAACAATAGAGAGAGACAAATTACCCTTATTAAGAAAATCTAGTTTACATAAATAAATAATTTGCAGAAAAACAGAATTAATATGACGTTACCTATTCTTGTGTTAGCATTCTGAATTCCTGCTCCATTTAGCCAATCCAACTATGTCCATGTAGGAAAGACCATAAACAAATTGAAAACCAGGATTACTAGGCACAACAATGACATCCGATGCAGGGTCCCATCTAATCCTCTATCATCCTGCACCAAAAGCAGACTGGGTCACAGCATCTTTACCTTTCACATTCTCAACCAAATAGATGCTCTACCACTCAACAGTAACCTGAATGACTAGCTAAAAAAGAACTGGAGTGGCAGATATGATTTCAGGGCAAGAAATACCAGGGACTGTAAACAACAGAATCCCTTGTCCTAGTTTTGAACCTCTGAAGGATGGACCATAAAAGATCCAAATAGACACTCAAAAGAACCACTCAAAGAGATAATACTGTTCCCAAGGCATTGGCCTTCAGTAGAATATTTCTGAATAACATAGGTACCTTTTTAAAACATTTTTTGCAATCGGTTTCAAGTATAAATCTTAGACTATTTCTGTCACTGTAATTTCTATTGGTTTTAGATCTTGTTTATCACTGGTTTTGATTTGTATCATTTGTTATAATGGGGATGGTTGGCTAACCAATGTAAGCACAGGATAAATGGCGCATATGGAACGATTATTTTGACCTGTTCAATACCACTTTCCCCTCTTCTCCCTTAGTTCCCCTTTGTCGTTACCGCACATACACATTATTTCTGAACCATACATTTTTTTGCTAAGGATAATAATAATTATTATTACAATATCAAAGTTTCTATACTACCTCCTTATATTGTGTATGATTTTTTTACACACTGGACGCCCAACGTACTTGTTAATCTTGTGGCCACCACTGCTAATGCTACATGACAAAATTCACATCGGCAAGCCACCTAGGTCTCTATTGTACTTCCCAATCTCCCCCTCCCCTACTATAAATTTACTTGTTGGGTGCTTGGTTCATTTTTATTTTTGTATATTACTTTTGTATCTTATTTTATTTCATTGTATTTTAATTCACAGCCTAAATGCTCTCCACTACACCCCATGCAATTAAAGTAATAGATAGTATATTTATTCGGACATGGGATATATCATTTTCTCTTTTAGCTCCCTCTGTCATTCAACCCAGGTACACTCTGTAACCCATCCTTTTTAACACAATTTTAAAATGATAAAAGATTTAATCTTCTAGCTCCCTCTGTTGGTCAGTAATGATATACTCCTTAAGCCCCTTTTTTACTACCTTTCTAAAAGGATAAATGTTTTTTTTTTTTAAATCTTCTAACTCCCTCTGTTGGTAAACCACTGTACACTCCAAAGCACTTCTTAGTACAATTTTAAAGGGATAAACAATTTCCTCTCCTGGCCCCCCCCCCTGTTGGCCAACACTGGTACAATCTGAAAGGTCTTTTGTGTTTTTAATTGACAATAATCATCTTTACTGTTTTCACAAAAAAAATGGTTTGGCAGATCTGCACAACATTACTGAAAAGTGCCACAACACTTAGTTGACAGTCTGGACAAACTTAAGTTCTTGAAACTTTTGAATAGCATAATACAAGGGTGATTAAGTAGATAATATGTATATATAAAGATTGTTCTTTCTGTTACGTATTATCCTAAAGTTTGTTCTGTAAATGGAAATTCACTAATAGATCTGTATGCACATCTGCTATATCTGGCTAAGCCCACCCTCAAACACAGAAAGGCAGTACCTCCAAATCATCAGGGGTGTTTGCAATAAAGACTAACCGCTTCCCCTTATACACCCCTTTCATGAAATGGGTGGAACTAAACTTAGACACTCTTATTGGAACAGTAATAAATACCCAGCTATAACCACACGCCACTCAGTCTTCTAAGCAGTGCTCATCTGCCAATAAAAGAAGTTTGAAATAAGGACTATCAGAGCATTTTTATTCTGATTTTCATTTGATTAATCCTTCTATCTTCCACAGATAGATCTCTCAAAGCAAATCAAAGGAACACATCCACAAACTAAGCAAAATGAGAAACGACAAACAGCACAATAGACCTAAAGGAACAAGTGGATACATTTCTTTATTTTTTTCCCTTGGTGGCTTCCATCACACATCCACAAACTAAGCGAAATGGGAAACTACAAATAACACAGTAGACCTAAGGGAACAACTAGTGGGTACATTTCTTTGTTTTTTTCCCTTTGGTGGCTTCCATCACTTGCTCATCTTAGGACTAGTACTTGAAATGTTAGTCTGGCCAGACATTGCAATCATCTTTGTATTCAAATGTTTCCCTATTTCTAATTCTTCTCTTTTTACTGTATAGAACTTTAGGTTTGGAATCTTCCAAGTTTGCTATTATTTCTCCATACTCCTCATATCAGTTTCTTATTAAAAAGTATGGTTATCTCAGATTTGAGGGGGTTTTTGGGGGGTGCAAGATGTGCTATCTCTGTTGACTATCAGTGTTATTTTTTATCTAAAAAAACTGTTTTAGCTGTTTTGTTACAGTTGCTTGATTTAATTTAATATTTGCATAATGCTTCAGAAGAAATCGCCTAATGTTGAAGTTGCCAAATATCTTTGGTTTCATACTTCTGCACACTGCATGAAGAATTTTAGCCCTGTTGTTTTTCACAAAGACTGTTGCAGACACATAAACATTAACTATTAATTGATAATTTGTTTAGATGTTGTGTTTGGTATTCTAATTACTGTTTTGCTTTAAGATGAAATAATGGTATTGACAGGAAATTCTGAAAAAGGTTAAATGTCTTACAAATGAGGGTGAAAGCAAATAAATAAATAAATAAATGTTGCAGACTTGATAGAAAATATGATGCAAACTTGATAGTGGCTAAATGAAATATCAGTATAAACATCAAATAATATACATGTAATTTGAAAACATTGGTTGGAGTATATATACATACTACAATCATAGATTGTGTATCACAAAAGTAGTATTAAGAACCTTACAGCCACGAAGTCCTCAATAAGTGCCCGTTCACCACAGGATTGGTGTTTGTGGAAAACGAATCCAACAGTCACATCATCGGATAAAAAGATTTTATTGTTGTACTAAGCAAAAAACTAAAAATGAGTAAGTTGAGCGCTTTCACCCATCGAAGTGGGCTTCTTCAGTACAATCCCCGGGATTCATGAAGCTCGGCGCAAGGCCGGCGTTAGGCTTGCGCCGACCGTGTGGCAGGAAGATGGTGCATTAGCACCAAATGAATAGTAATGAAGGCATGCTGCCGACACAGCCACGTGCACAGGAAAGGAGCACAAGTGCATAGGGCGTGTCGAAGTACCGCACAGAGGCGTGGAAATGGCAGCTGTCGATGTGCAACCTAAAATGCTTGATTATAACAAGTTGCAAGATAGTAGCCTAGTAGCCACGTCAGTGTCCCTGGATACTGAAACGTATGCAAAGCATGCAAGAAAGTACCTGCGAAAGTGATGAAGCAAACACAAATGCACGGTAGGGAATAACGGGTCCCTATCCCGCGAACAAATGACATGGAAGACCGCGTGGCCATAGTCCAACGCAGTGTAGATAGCCATACCAAGTGGAAGTGAAATGCATCATATGTTAGCGATCTGCCAGTAGGTACGTCCAGCCAAATGGTGAGGGTCACCAGCTGACCCATAATGTGAGGGAGGGTACACAGCTGGGCAGATGTGTCCATAACAAAATACAAGAGAAATGTAGATATCTAGCGACCGTATGTCCGAATTATATCCCACAAGGCATGTAATAGTCACATACAAAAGGTATGTCCATGTGTTACATACCAAATGTGATAGGAAATAGAATAAGCATGTAAACGAAACAGAAGAAGCATACAAACAGCCACAACAATAAGGACACGTAGGCTGAAAGGAACAGTATTATCCGTACCGTCAACTAAGATTACCACCTGTCCTACTTTGCAAGTGACAGTCCCTCTTTGGGCAGTTGTATCCTGACAAAAACATGTAACGATGGCAAATGTCCTGAGATTATAGGACAAAATTATTCCCTATACTTTATGTAATAGTTGCATTAAACAGGTTTCCTGTATCTAAATTACATAAATGTTATAATAAACAGAATAAGTAACTGAACTGCTACAAGAATAAGCTGTTATATAGGCAAGAAGTCTAAGTTCTATCCTGTGTACTGACCATGGGTATGTGTCGGCCTGTAAAATGTGATGTGTGTGTACCAAAAATGTCCCACTTTGGCCAGTTGAAAAGGTGACAACCCTACCTTTCAACTGTGGGGAGGCGTTGTCCACTACAGTCGGATATGTGGACGAAATATATCCCATCCTGGACATAGGAAAAGGTGGCATCCTACCAATGAGTACAACAGGCCGGCAAACCGGAAGTCAGCGGTACAAGCCGAACTTGTCAGGATGTGTAACAGTCAAACGGGTAGTACCTGGGTATACCACACATGTAATGAAAGTGAAGTATGGGCGTGTACCTATGTGCGTGAGGTATAGAATGTGGAAAGCAAATATGGCAGGGTAGTCCACACAACCATACAGGTACCAGACACATGTAGGGTATTCAATGTGTTACTCTGGCCGTGTCATGAGTCAACAACCAAAGCACAGATACATGGGGTGTGAGGAATCTGTGTGTGTGGGGTGGATGGGTAATGGTACAATCCTCCAAGGCGATACTGTGTCATATGCAGAATAGGTGAACCAGAGGTGTATGAGGGAGCAGCTGGTGAAGCTGAAAGAAACACAAACACATGTATAAACAGCTGTAATACAAGCAGACAGGCCATACTGTAGAACACACTCCCACAAACAGAGGAATATTGAAATGTGCGATACAAATGTATAGATATGTCACCAGCACATACCCACAGATTGGCCCTGATGGAACTGGCCATAACAAATGCAACACACCTGGATGGAACTGGCCATAACAGATGCAACACACCTGGATGCATAATGGACTACCCAGCATCCCCTCCACATCACACAACCCACTCCCGTACCTGAACGTCCACCAAATCCAGCCGTATGTAGCCTACTGGTTTGGTGCAGCCACAGCTACACATAGTGACCACTATGCATATGTAGTAGGTAGTGTCAGCCTAGGCTGTTGCAGGATTGCACACGACCTCAGCACATTTTCGTAACTCCAAAACGATGTTCGGTATTCCTCGTGTTGTGGATCGGTACAATGTTTGGATATCCCTCATGGGATACGTAACCTGTGTAAACATTAGAATGGAAGACACGAAAACCAGTCCTGTAGATATCTGGACAGATGTTGGAATGTGCATTAGAGGTGCACGACACTGTCCAGTCATAAGTGGTCATGCATAACCTACTACCCAGGATCAAACACTTGCCTGTGATGCACATGTCCCAGCATGAATAAGCGGAAATATATTGCACACATTCGCATAGTGGCAAATGGTATAAGGGTAAAGAAGGCACTGACGTAAACAGGATAACCCTGATCTACTGTGTGAGGGACACATAATGTGTGTGTAGGTGTGACCGACCATACCTGTCAACCTCTGAGAGCAAGATATCTGGACAAAGCCGTGAATAAAAGTATACCTGTCAACCTCTGAGAGCAAGATATCTGGACAAAGCCGTGAATAAAAGTGGGACAAAGGCCCAAAAGTCTGGACAATTTGTAAAGATTGCTCTTAGAAATTTAGAAAGTTGATAGAAACAGTTTGTACATTGGCATTAATTTCCTGAAGAGTATGAAGTCTGAAACTCAACTGTCTGTCATTATGTTCTGACTTCAGTCTTTGATGACTAGCTACTGATGTGCCAGAAATCAACAGTGTATTACAGAGGTCCGTACATATTTACAGTAACAAACCTTCACATTTGTTTACTGTACTACTGCATACCTGTAGTTAATTCATGTCCAAAATAATAATCCCTGTACGAATGCATACAGGAAATAGTCAAATGTGAATGGGAACACCCCTCACCGTGGATTATGTATTGTAACCACCCCCATCCATATTATGTATTGCCAACATAAAAAGCTGCCAGTAGGTGCCAAAAGACCTGAACACCCTGACAATCAAAGACTTTTATGTGCCAGGACTATAAGCCTTGGAGTTCTGCATATCCTTGGAGTGATTAAATATGCAGCTTGGGTCCAGAGCAGTAGGGAATAGGGAGTGTGTAATATGTAGTACGGCGTTTTTCCCAGCAGGAGAATGGATGCTTGTGTTGTAAGTGAAGCGATGAGGCATATGTTAATGTAGCTATGTACTATGGGTATGCATATAAATGAGTCTGAGCACCAATAGTATAGTGGTTACAGCATCCAGTCCCGGGTCAACTACGACTACAGCACATATGAGTTAATGAATGCGTATGTGCTGTAAAGATATTTAAATATGTAAAGGTGAACGTGTGTTTCGCATATGTCCGTTAACCAGATTACAGATATTGTACTGGTACTGTCACAATAAAGAAAGCCCACGTAAGCACAAAGACTTAGTAAACATATGTAACCCACAATAAGGATATGCAAGTGCACATGCGCATGTGTAATCCACTCACAGCATAGCAAATGAATGCTGTTTTCTACACGTTTATTTATATATCTATATATGTATATATATATATATATATATATATATATATATTTGTGTATAGATATATATCCACAGACTTAAACTAAATAAATATATGAAATAAAGACTGTACAGACATATATCTATATATATATATATATATATATATATATATATATATATATATATATATATATATATATATATATATATACACACATATATGCACACACACACAATTACATTAATCGATATATACATGACAAACATATAAACATTTGTCCTTGTAGATATAACACATGTACATAAATAGGTTACGTCATAGCTATTATGGATAGACATACAGACATGCAAGAAAGGTAAATACACTGCTGCTTTCAAAACCATTGCCAGGAAAGTACCTGTTGCCATATCTGCAAGTTCTACTCTTTAAACATGGATATAGGTGTCCTTTACAGGACTCCAAAAAGTGTTTCTTACAGGCAGCGGCCAGTAATAATTGATGCTAAGGAAGTCACATCCGCAGCTGAAATATAGCTGTACATGCAACAGTAGCTTGTGCAAGGGTAATAACACGAGTTGACAGAATGTATGACATATGTCCTGATACGCGGAGAGTGGATAGTGCTTAGAAGTATCTTCATACTTTATTATTGCTCACATTAAATATGTCTTATGACTACTGTGGAGGGGTGTCAGGTATGGGAATCATGGGTATGCAATTTTGGGCCTAGGTTCACAGGTGTTGGTTGGCACAGATTTATTAGGTCCGCCCCATGGGAGTGATTAATATTCCTATGTGGGTATAGCACACGCCTATACCTTCCAAAAATGAAGAACCCATCTACTGGATATTGTGTAAACCATTGGGAGAAGACGTAGGGACTTATATCAGTGCCATGTAAGTGATTATCATGGACGTACATGCGTACGAATAAGATGGTAACCATACCTCTCAAACTTTCAGAATAAGACTTCTGGACAAAGGCATATTTAAATAAGTACAAATAGGGACTATGTTAAATATTCCTCTGACAAAGTTAGAATATTGGTAGAATAATGGATAATTCATTAGTATGAATGTTTTGAGGGTTATTAGTTATAAACTACTAATGTCTGTCATTATTATCTGACCTCACAGTCCTTAATGACCTGCCACTAATTTACCAGAAAGGCACAATATTATGGAAAAAGGAACAACATTATAAGTCTAAGTTCAGGACATTTACCCAAAATGTGTACAGTTGGGAGGTATGAAGGTAACCCTGTCCTAAATAAATGTACAGAACTAGTGATATCAGGTGGACAGGTGTGAAGAAAGATGGGATGACAAATGACAAAACATGTATAAGTCAAAAGCATGTACCGCAATAAACATGAATGAATACTTATGCCCTGTAATAGTCAATGTGGAAGGTTAATAGTGTCCCTCAGGGTGTTATGCAGTGTCCCCAATACAGTGTTCAGTCTCCCACACTTGCATGTGAGTTCTGCCACTGATGGAAAGCGGAAATACCAGCGAACACATAAGGTAGATGATAGCATAATATGTTTTGAATAGCACCTGTTGGCTTTTGTAAGGAACACAACACTCTTGGTGGGTGTGTCCTGCAAAAAGAATGTAATGGCATCTGTCCTGTGATTTCTTCTTGTGTGTAGTGGTGTAATAAAATTATATATGTTGTATCAGAAACAGATACATGTTATAGGAAACAGTATTATCGACTATACTACTACAAGAAAAATCTGAAGGTATGAAAAGCGCTGAAGTAGTCAGTTTATTATTGACCGCAGGTATGTGTTGACATGTCAAATGTCACAGCTGTATATATAGTACCTATAGGGCTGTCACCGTTACAAATGATGAAAGTGGGAGCTGCTTTGTAGAAATGTCAGATGTAGCAGGTCAAAACATACTTACAGTCATGCATACTCCACAAATAGACTTATTAGCACACAGCAAAGCTTAGGCCAGGAGTCATGGAGACTTGGCCGGCGTGTACGAGTAGAGGAAGAGTAGAGCAAGGAAAGATGTCTGCTGAGCTATTCAGCAATATCCTGTAGGGGCGTGTAAGACAGCCCCTAAAACGAACGTTGCACGGACAATGTTAGGATATGCAAATAACCCCATTTGTAGGTGAAAGCTATGCAAATGATGTAAATCTGCTATACATGAAACAGTAAGCTGTCCGTGCAAGAGTAGAGTTATGTGCAGAAATGTACTCGGATGTTAACCGAGTTACGTTCTGCAAGTAGCTAAACTGAGCAATGTCAGCTGCAAATAAAGGATGAATTCAGTTGAAAAAGCAGGTCAATGGCCAAATATAAGGCCAGTGGCATATTTTCCCATTGAAAATTAATAAAACTCTTTCTGTCCTCCCCCGATCTCCGGTGTGTAAGCGTAGTGCAGCGGCGTGAAAACGCACTGTGCTTTTAAAACAAGAAAAATATTTAAAATACACATAGAAATTGTAATTTTAGTTAACAGTTAGTTCGCCATGCAGGTGAATGGCAAGCTGAAGACAAGATAGCTACTGAGTACTGGTTGCTATGTATAGAAGCACTCTGTTAGAGATGTAACCAAGCATTAGTAGGCAATCCGATGCAATTGAGGCTGAGGATAGTGAATCACAATTTGTCATGCCATATGGGCCAAGCCACTACAGTGGAAGAGTAGGTTAAGGGGACTATCAGAGTAGATCATAGGTGACATCATGAGTGTGTATGTATAAAACACTGTAATCCTATCGGAGCAATGTGTCACATGTTTGCTGTCAGTTACTCATCAGTGGAAGAGGCGTGTTATGATTTATCCTAGGTACAGTCAGGAAACTGACAGTGTACGCCATGGATATCACTGAAGTGTCTTGCAAACCTGCTGACAGTGTGTTCATGCCTGTGCATGCCTGTAAGCCCGAGTAAGCATGTGTGTGCATGTGTCAGCCTGTGTGCATGCGTTGAAGAACGAGTAAGCTAGTGTAAGAATGTTGAAGCCCGTGTAATGTTGTGTAAGCCAGTGTACACATTTGTAAGCATGTATAAATCTGTACTACACACATCACACATGTGCTGCATACTCTGAAACACATGCTGCCAATACTACACACGTCAGTCAAATGGGACATGGATGGATAATAAATCTTCAGAATCAACAGTGCTATAAATTATACTACATTGATGGTCATAGCTGCAATGCATCATGCCTGCTTACATACACCTAGAAGGATATCACACTTTGTGTTAACAACAGTATAACATTAATAAAGTGTTGTAAAGCCACCCTGTGCATCACTACCATGTTTGTCTGTCCCTGCATCAATGTTACACATTAGAGGTGGTGGCACAGGTGTCATCATATGCACAGGGTATGGTGTTTCTTTTCCAGAGCCTGTCATTGAGCCATCCAATCAACATGTAAGTATGTGTGTGTGTGAGGGACAACAGTGTTTGCATGGCCCAATGTTGATGCAATGTGTGTGTGTATGTGTTAGCACTAGCTGTTTGTTTCATGTGTGTGTGTCTGCATGTACACAGTTTCAGCATGTGTCAGCCATATACAGGAGGTTGTGGGACAGTCACAGACTGTACCTGCCAGGCTGTACAGATCACCATTACTGGCTATGGACACCCCTCCATGCATTCAATAATATTCCACTCCCAGAGGCATACTTCTAGGTGGGTGACATCATCCGCAAAGGCTAAGACGCCGATAGGTAATGTATGTGGTGTGAGGCATCTAAAAGCATTACTGTGTATACACATACATTCCTGGGATCTGTATCACAACCTGTGGATAAACAGGAGTCAGTGATGTTAACCTGATTTGCATAGTAGTGTCAGTTAATACATAGTGATATGAGCCATACTCATCCTCCAAAGTAACAACCACTGCTGACTGTTGCTGAGATGTGCACACGGCCATTTAAAGGTGCTGTACTATCATTGTTGTCAATGACCCTTGTAATACTCAGCGACAAAATAACTGGTCACTACACAACTATAACCCAGGATCACTACAGCATACAGTATGTGCACTATCACAGAGCCATAGCAGATTTACATACATCAAAGGTGTTCACGTACAGATAATGCAGCACATTCAATAGTGCTAATATACACATACATATCAATATCTATCTACATTACATATATATAAATAGATATACACACACATACACTTAGCAGAGTTGGGATCAGAACACAGACCTAACTACCTTATCACACTACAACATTACATATGTACAGAACACGCTACCATGATTACTAGATCACAGCATTCACACAGGCATACGTCTAGCTTGGTGGCATCTGCATCAAAGGCAAAGACACCGTATGGATTCTACGGAGAGTGAATAGTGTAAAAGCAATGTACTGTAGTCATTTAGCAGGAAACTCTCACCGACACATACGTGGCAGGATTGGGATTAGAACACAGACCTAACTTCCTTATCACACTACAGCAATATGCATTTACAGAATGCGCTACAGAGACTACTGAGCACAGCACTCCCAGAGGCATACTTGTAGGTGGGTGACATCATCCCCAAAGGCTAAGACGCCGATAGGGAATGTATGTGGTGTGAAACGTCTAAAAGCATTACTGTGTCCCCAGGCAGCTGGAAACACACACACACTTGGCAGGGCTGGGAGTCGAACATACACTTACCTACCTTATCACACTACAGCAATACGCATTTACAGATCACGCTACTGAGATTACTGACCATAGCATTCCCAGAGGCATACTTCTAAGTGGGTGACATCATCCGCAAAGGCTAAGATGCTGATAGGGAATGTATGTGGTGTGAGGCGTCTAAAAGCATTATTGTGTCCCCAGGCAGCTGGGAACACACACACACACACTTGGCAGGGCTGGGAGTTGACCATACATCTAACAAACTTATCACACTACAGCAATACACATTTACAGAACGCGCTACTGAGATTAATGAACACAGCACTCCCAGAGGCATACTTCTAGGTGGGTGACATCATCCACAAAGGCTAAGACGCCGATAGGGAATATATGTGGTGTGAGGTGTCTAAAAGCAATACTGTGTCCCCAGGCAACTGGAAACACACACACACTTGGCAGGGCTGGGAGGCAACCATACACCTAACTACCTTATCACACTATAACAATACGCATTTCCAGAACGCACTACCGAGACTACTGAACACAGCACTCCCAGAGGCATACTTCTAGGTGGGTGACATCATCCGCAAATATAAGACGCCGATAGGGAATGTATGTGGTGTGAGGCATCTAAAAGCATTACTGTGTCCCCAGGCAGCTGGAAACACACACACACTTGGCAGGGCTGGGAGTCGACCATACATCTAATGACCTTATCACACTACAGCAATACACATTTACAGAACACGCTACCAAGATTACTGAACACAGCACTCCCAGAGGCATACTTCTAGGTGGGTGACATCATCCGCAAAGGCTAAGATGCCGATAGGGAATGTATGTGGTGTGAGGCATCTAAAAGCATTACTGTGTCCCCAGGCAGCTGGAAACACACACACACTTGAGAGGGCTGGGAGTTGAACATACACCTAACTGCCTTATCACACTACAGCAATATGCATTTACAGAACGCGCTACTGAGATTACTTAACACAGCACTCCCAGAGGCATACTTCTACGTGGGTGACATCATCCGCAAAGGCTAAGACGCTGATAGGGAATGTATGTGGTGTGAGTCGACTAAAAGCATTACTGTGTTTCCAGGCAGCTGGAAACACACACACTTGGCAAGGCTTGGAGTCGAACATACACCTAACTACCTTATCACACTACAGCAATAGGCATTTACAGAATGCGCTACTGAGATTACTGAACACAGCACTCCCAGAGGCATACTTCTAGGTGGGTGGCATCATCCACAAAGGCTAAGACGCCGATAGGGAATGTATGTGGTGTGAGGCATCTAAAAGCATTACTGTGTCCTCAGGCAGCTGGAAACACACACACACACACTTAGCAGGGCTGGGAGTTGAAACCTAACTACCTTATCACACTACAACAATACACATTTATAGGTTCATAGGTTAGTACTAAGCTAACTGCCCTTTCAAGCCATTTTAAGCTTAGCCAATCATCCCTTGTGAGACTCAAACCCTGCACCTTGTGTTTGCAAGGCAAACACCTTAACCATTAGGCCACCCTCCCAACCCTTACAGAAAGCAATACAGAGATTACTGAACACAACACTCACAGAGGCATACTTCTAGGTGGATGGCATCATCAGCAAAGGCTAAGATGCTGCTAGGGAATGTATGTGGTGTGAGGCGTCTAAAAGCATTACTGTGTCCCCGGCAGCTGGGAACACACACACACACTTGGCAGGGCTGGGAGTTGACCATACATCTAACAACCTTATCACACTACAGCAATACACATTTACAGAATGCGCTACTGTGATTAATGAACACAGCACTCCCAGAGGCATACTTCTAGGTGGGTGACATCATCCGCAAAGGCTAAGATGCTGATAGGGAATGTATGTGGTGTGAGGCATCTAAAAGCATTACTGTGTCCCCAGCCAGCTGGAAACACCCACACACACACTTGGCAGGGGTGGGAGCCGAACAAGTACCTAACTACCTCATCATACTACAGCAATACACATTTACAGAACGCGCTACCGAGATTACTGAACACAGCCCTACCGAGATTACTGAACACAGCACTCCCAGAGGCATACTTCTAGGTGGGTGACATCATCCACAAAGGCTAAGACGCCGATAGGGAATATATGTGGTGTGAGGTGTCTAAAAGCAATACTGTGTCCCCAGGCAACTGGAAACACACACACACTTGGCAGGGCTGGGAGGCAACCATACACCTAACTACCTTATCACACTACAACAATACGCATTTACAGAACACACTACCGAGATTACTGAACACAGCACTCCCAGAGGCATACTTCTAGGTGGGTGACATCATCTGCAAAAACTAAGATGCCGATAGGGAATGTATGTGGTGTGAGGTGTCTAAAAGCATTACTGTGTCCTCAGGCAGCTGGAAACACACACACACTTGGCAGGGCTGGGAGTTGACCATACACCTAACGACTTTATCACACTACAGCAATACACATTTACAGAGCCCGCTACCAAGATTACTGAACACAGCACTCCCAGAGGCATACTTCTAGGTGGGTGACATCATCCGCAAAGGCTAAGACGCCAATAAGGAATGTATGTGGTGTGAGGCGTCTATAAGCATTACTGTGTCCCCAGGCAGCTAGAAACACACACACACACACACACACACACACACACACACACACTTGAGAGGGCTGGGAGTTGAACATACACCTAACTACCTTATCACACTACAGCAATACGCATTTACAGAACACGCTACCGAGATTACTTAACACAGCACTCCCAGAGGCATACTTCTAGGTGGGTGACATCATCCGCAAAGGCTAAGACGCTGATAGGGAATGTATGTGGTGTGAGACATCTAAAAGCATTACTGTGTATCCAGGCGGCTGGAAACACACACACTTGGCAGGGCTTGGAGTTGAACATACGCCTAACTACCTTATCACACTACAGCAATACGCATTTACAGAACGCGCTACCGAGATTACTGAACACAGCACTCCCAGAGGCATACTTCTAGGTGGGTGACATCATCCGCAAAGGCTAAGACGCCGATAGGGAATGTATGTGGTGTGAGGTGTCTAATAGCTTTACTGTGTCCTCAGGCAGCTGGAAACACACACACACACACACACACACACACACACACACACACACACACACACTTAGCAGGGCTGGGAGTTGAACATACACTTAACTACTTTATCACACTACAACAATACGCATTTACAGAAAGCAATACTGAGATTACTAAACACAACACTCCCAGAGGCATACTTCTAGGTGGGTGACATCATCAGCAAAGGCTAAGATGCCGATAGGGAATGTATGTGGTGTGAGGTGTCTAAAAGCATTACTGTGTCCCCAGGCAACTGGAAACATACACATACACTTGGCAGGGCTGGGAGTCAAACATACACCTAACTACCTTATCACACTACAGCAATACGCATTTACAGAATGCGCTACCGAGTTTACTGGACACGGCACTCCCAGAGGCATACTTCTAGGTTGGTGACATCTTCCGCAAAGGCAAGGATGTCGATAGGGAATATATAGAGAGCGAGCAGTCTGAAAGCGTATTACTGTCCCAAGGTAGATGTAGACAAACACACGGCAGTGGTGTGATCGGGGCAACTACATATCTACGGAGCACTACAACAACACTACATAGATACGGGACGTGCCACAGACAGTACACCCTGCAAGACTGTCAGTGTGTTCGATGTAGGCATCCATCGTGATGTTGAAAATGGACATCTGTTGCCTGGATGTCCACCGTCGCTATACAGGCTGTCAATGGCCATGCCCATACACAGAGGCACATCACCGACACAAGGTGTCACTGGCCATGCACACACGCTTAGTATCACAAGTCTGTTTGGAATGTACTGTGTGCCCATCTATGCAACGGTGTACTGGGCATGCTCACACACTTAGCAGTTGCGAAGGGCCATCTTGCATGCACACGGATTCTAAACACGTAAGGGCACAGTTTGGAATGTACTGTGTGTCCAACTACACAACGGTATACTGGGCATGCTCACACACTTAGCAGTTGGAAAGGGCGATCTTGCATACACACGGATTCTAAACATGGAAGGGCGTAGTTTGGAATGTACTGTGTGTCCAACTACACAATGGCATACAGGGCATGCTCACACACTTAGCAGTTGCAAAGGGCCACCTTGCATACACACGGATTCTAAACATGTAAGGGCGCAGTTTGGAATGTACTGTGTGTCCAACTACACAACGGCATACTGGGCATGCTTACACGCTTAGCATTTGCAAAGGGCCGACTTGCATGCACACGGATACCAAACACGGAAGGGCACAGTATGGTATTACTGTCCCCACGTACATGAAGGCCATTCACATGTATTGACCAGTACACACTCAGGCGCCATCACAGATGTCTCAGGTGCAGATCACAGAGGCACACACCTCAGTCTACAATGTAGCCCTCGGACATCACCATGTCATTGGACCAGCAATACATCAACACAACACCATGTGACTCATGACCACTGGACTGTACATAGGTGTACAGCAACTGTGCAGACTACACATGTACCAACAGGGTTCCATCATGTGTTATGCATTGCAATGATACCACTGTACATAACCAGGTCGGCTCTACACATAACAGGGGCCCTGGGTCTTACACAGCTGTGACAGATGACTGTCGCTGTACACCAACGAACACACATGTTTGGATTTTTCATACATGTAATTGCAGTGGATATGTGCATGGACCACACACACAACACATATGTACATACCATAGCTTTTGCTTTCCGCCGTGCAGACAAGTGGCTACAGCAATCATACACACGCAAATGGAAGGTGGGTCCATGGCTATTGAATGCCAACAGTACATGAGGTAGCAATGTTGACCGAGGACACATTCCCTCTGTACTAGTTACCCATGACACCCATCATATCCACCGATTGCAATGCATACAAACATGGCTACATGACAGGCATGTAGGACCAACACACATGTACAAACTGTAGTGTGCATGCAGCTGCCATGCATGTGCAGTAGCTGATGTAAGTAACTCATCTGTGCCTAACTACAACATGCAGTAGCAATGCAGCCCCATCATTGACACCTGTATATGGTGACATACTGACAGTACGGTAGGATGCACATCAGGTATGGATGGATGTGTGTATATAAAGTGGTGATCCACCTGTGTAGATAGATGTTCACCAGGTACAGCTCACAGGTGTGTCACATGCCATCATACCATTACATGTGCAAACAGTACACTATGTTACTGTTACCTGATGATGAAGACATAAAACCTACACAGCGGTCAGGTTTTACCGACTGTCCATCACTCAACACCTGTAACACTTACATCCTCCCGTGTGCATATAGCAGCACAATTGCCAGACATAGCGTTGGTACACATAATGCGGCCAATACTGCTGCATGTCTGTCAGACGTATCATCATATAGCAGGTGTATCATTCACAGTACTGCCATGTGTGTTTGCATGTGTGATCATATATGCCACATATGGTGGGGAATACATCCCAATTGTGACACACCCCTGTACACTGTTGTAGACATCTGTACATACTGCAGTGTGGAAAACGTGATGTAGGCAGGTGTGGTGTGTGTATCACACACATCAGCTATCCGTATGTGTATGACAGTTGTGGTCTCCACAGTGTGTGTGTCTGTGTGTATGTATGTATGGCTGTCTGGTGCATGGAGTGAGGGTGTATGAGAATACACAGGATCCCAACCCCTCATGGTGATGCAGTCTACTACCCTGTTGGTGCCATCGGTGTTAGCAGTACTGGCTACCTGTACATGACCCTTCTCTGTGTCGCATCGTGTGGGTGTACAGGACTGTGAGGGTGATGACCACATAGGCAAATGTCCTCACCTCAACACTATGGGGTGTGCGTTGTAGTGTTGTTGACCCAGTGAGTGTGGGCACGTTCCTGTACTGTGACAGGTATCACTGCTGCACAGTGAGGCCTCATGCTATTAAGTGGCCTCTAATGTTATCATTGTCCAGACCGCTGTGTACAACCCTTGCACCATGTCAACATACCTGTGATGTGACCTGGTATGGATGTCACGTCTCTAGCCACTGTAGCGTATTAAACTGCACACAGGCTGCTGGATCAGTATATGTGTGGACATCTGTGGTAAGTTAAACTTTCCAGCTGTCCAGTTGAGGCTATGTATAGCATGCTTAGATTGCCATACATGCCTGTGAGTACTCCACAGTTACACATGGGAGACTGCAAACACTGCTACCTGTAGGCACATGCAAGTAGACCATAAGGAGGGAACCAGGGCATCATTACCAACATGCTGTTACTGTTGTTACCGAGATGCATACTGTGAACATGTAACAATGCATGCTACACCTGTACTACATGTTGTGCACATATAACAATGCATGCTACACCTGTACTACATGGTATGTCTGGTGCGTGTCAACAGTACACAACTAATGTCTCTCACCATTCTTACACAGCTAACATAATATACACTTCCCTCACTATTTGTACACAACTAATGTAATATACACATCTCACTATTCTGTTCACCCTGTGCATCAGACCATTTGAGCATGTCCTGCACCGATGGTGTGGATGACAGGGATGTGGCACAGGCTTCATCATACGCACAGGGTGATAATGTGTGCCAGGGGCATAGGCTGCACCAATGGGTGAT
Organism: Protopterus annectens; assembly: GCF_019279795.1. NCBI lineage: Eukaryota > Metazoa > Chordata > Ceratodontiformes > Protopteridae > Protopterus > Protopterus annectens. The sequence goes on along the minus strand of NC_056738.1, from coordinate 579,309,179 downwards.
ATCATGTGTGTGGGTAAGGGCCGGTGATATGATTGGACATGTCTGTTCAGTATGCGTGTGGGTGTTGTGGTGCCCTACAGATGTGTTTGCTGTGTGCGTGTATGTGTGCACAAAGTTCTGCCTTTTGTGAGGCCTGCACAGGGGTATTATTGACAGCTCCAGATTGTACAGACCAGGTTGTACAGCTCACTGTGTCTGGCCATGGCCACATGACCTGTGCCTGCCAGGGGTTGCACGGGCACTACCAGACGGAGGTACAGATTGGCTACTGTCCGACGACACATGTCCACTTGAACTGTGTCCCCGCTTGGAACGTCCAGGGCCATGTCCACGTGGCCTGCTGTATCTTGGTGTGGACAGCGCAGCACCAGCTGCACTGCTACTGCTACCGGCACTATGGGAGCGGGCATGTGAGGTGGCACACTCACATCGACCTGCACTAGGTGGTGTAGCTGGCCTATGTCCATGTGGCCTACGCCTCACTTCTACCAGATGTTCCAGCACAGAGAGCTCATGCTTGCAGATTGCCATGCCATGGTCAAGGATTCCGACCATGTCACCCAAGCACCTGTCCAGAACATCAGCAATCTGCTGTTGAGCATTTGTCAATGGCTGGATGTTGTCATTTAGGGTACAGATAGCAGCCCTCTGCAACCTCTGCCCTTCTCTGTTCTGCCATTCAGCACATGCCTGTGTCGCTATTGCAGTCTGGAACATGCATCTGATGATACCAGCTGCTGCGCTCTGTCCTGCAGGTGCATGTCTACCAGAGGTCCTCCAATGAGCAGCACTGGCCACATGACTGTGTGGCACATCTGCAGACATTACACTGACACCATGGTGTGGAGACACACCTTCTGTAGCCACCACATGTCCCTGTTCCACGCTAACAGATGCTGACTGTCCTTCTTCTATGGCCACCGGTGATGCGGTATGTGTTGGCAGCAGAATTGTGTGCGGGGAAGAGGGGGACATAGCTGGGATGATAACCATTGGCACAGATTCAGCCCCTGACAACCCTGCCTGTACCTCATGCATATGTTCATCACTGCTAGTATCTGTGGGGACACTAACATCAGATGGACCGCAGGAGGGTAATGCACCTACATCACCTGTGAATGCAAAGAAAGACTCTAAATTACAATAGACACACAAACACACACACACACAGACACACACCATGCATGTGATTTGACAGACGGCATGCAGCATGCCTGTGATACAGCAGACGGCATGCAGCTCAGACATTGCTAGAGTTAGTCAGCTTACCCCTTGGGGTGCACAATACAGCAAGCAGGTGTCATATCAGTAGCCATGCAGTTCTTCACAAAATCATGGTAGTATGTATGCATGCATCCCCATGATACATCATGTGGACCAGAACAGGATAACAGTAAACATGGCTGACATGACCTTGACATGTAATCTGTTGACGTGTGCATTAACATGCATACATCTCTGACACAATGGTGTCCTGACATGTACAGCGTTGTAATGGCCATCACATTGTGGTGTTGTCTGTATGCCCTACAGATAGAATGCATGTTTAGCAGATGTGCATGCGCATGGAAGGGTAGTGTGAGCCGTCTACATTGCTCTACAGTGTGAAGTACAGACACTGTGCCATTGCATGGCATCATGAGGCATCTATATTGCTATACAGTATGTACACATTGCATAGCCATAACTGCATGCATACCCATAACATAACTGTGGATTGTGACCCACGATGCTGAGGTGTATACACACCAAACCATGCTGTGTCATGTGACAGGTCACTGGAGGACCTACAGATGTCACCCCTGCACAACAACTACAGAGTCTTAGCTGCCTGGCAACCAAGTCCACACATAGCAGACCTGTCAATTCACCATGTCCAACATGACATTGCTGTACCACACACACACAAGGTGCACAGCTAACGGTGATGTCCTACAGCAGCAATGGAAATGTACAGTATCTGTGGCCTGATGTGGTGTCAATGTCTGTGGAAGCTGTAGAGGTGACTACTGTCATGCTATGATACAGGCGTGATGTTCAACACATCTTATATGATAGACGTCAGTGACACCTCCACTAGCTGTGCACAGGCTTTTAGGATGTCCAGTGTACCACAGCAACTGTATCATCGGTCAACTAAGTCTATAATTGGACCATGTGTGGACAATGTGAAACAGAGTGTATACACATCACACCTACTGTGTGGCTACGTATCTCTGGCCATCCCCCATGGCCATGTGTGCACATGTGTTGGACAAATGTGTTTGATGGCCATCTATCAAACATGTCTGTGTTGTCCCATATGACATACACCCATAGATGTCAGATATGTCACCATCCACAGGGCTATGCAGACAACAGGTTGTATGTGGGGTATGAGTTATGGGATAGTGTGACATTATTGCAGCCAATACTCTACATGTCTGGGACATGTCAGATGGCACATCACAATGTGTGCACCCATTGCAGGGGCATATAACACAATGGTGACTCCTGTGGGCTGCCCATATCACAGCTCACTGTGTGGTACTGTTTGCGTACCACACATGTTGTTCCACTGTATAGTACATATGTTTCCATTGTAGAACACCTTCACCGTTGTATGCACAGCTGACCACACATGTAGCAATGACAAATACTCTGGTTTCATGTTGGTGTGTCAGTTCATTTGTATATATTGCACATGGGTGGCCTGTGTGAATGATGGGTAACGCGACCTGTATAACATGAATGGAATGAACATCAAGTGCACAAGTGTTAACTGCCCACATGGCAAATAGATCTATGCTTTTACATGCCTGATACTGATGACAGTCTCACCTGCAATGGACTCATGTATGTGCGTCACGCCAGAGGTACCTGTATAGGGGTGACACAGCAGTATGAACATTATCCATGACTGTATGACAGCCACAGGGTGCACTGCGCATGTTAACACATTCACCTGTACAATAGCATATAGTATGCACATGTGTGCATACACAGGGTAGCATACTGTAGTATGCAGCATGTGTGTCCACATACCATGCATATGTTGTTACATTACATAATGTACAGTGACACATGCACGTAAATGGGATATAGTAGCCATATGTGCAGTACTGACTTACCATGTAACTCCAGGCTCATTGGTTGGGAGACACCCACCTCCACGATGGCAGATAGTGTTTGTGGATGCTGTTCTGAGGGTGTCCCCAGACTGGCCAGTAACTCTTCAGTGTGTGTGAGTGGGGGCTGGGTTGGTGGCCCACCACCTGTTCCACCTTGGTCCCTGGTGATTGCAGTGGCACGCTGTTTTGCATGTCTTATCAGGTCCATGCAGTGTCTGCGCACCTGCTGGTAGGTACGGTTATGGCCACCCACATCGTTCACCCTCCTGTGCAGATCCTGCCACAGGTCGTCCCGCTGCTGGACATGCTGTGGCACATGGCTGAACAACACCGCATAGATCTCATGGAGGTACGGGATGAGGACATAATCCTCCTGGCGGATGTACGCTGGAAGGCGTGTACGAGGCATTATCTGTAAGACATAATGATGGTGACAGGTCACAGTTTCAGAGATGTACAGAGATACTGCTGCACACACATTTCTATGACATTTATTTATTTATTTATTTATTTATTTATTGCAGTTGGTTTACCAGGATAGTCCATTGGGCCATAATGAACCCGTTTTCAATGGAGTCCTGGGGAGAAAAGCTCCAAAACAAGCAGATATACAATCAACAGTTTACATTAACAATCTAGGTACAGAGAGTTATTGGTACTGTTTAGGCAGGAAAGAGCAAAACTTATCACATGTATAATAGCAGTCATAACAGTTAATACAATTAAGAAGTGACCTACAAGTAATAGAGACAAGTCAATAGAGATTAGAGAGCATAGATAGTAGGTACATAAAGTAGGATATGGTATAGAAGGAGATTTAGTAGAGTTAGTTATGTGGGGTGGGAGCAAGAGCATTCCCACTGTGTTGCTAGATGTAAGAAGAGAGACTTTTTGAAGGTGACGTGGTTAGAGGTGGTGCGAATAAGTGGTGGTAGGGAGTTCCAGAGGCGAGTGAGGTTAAAGGAAAGAAGGTTTTTTCCTGTTGGATAAGTAGGTTTATGTACTTCAAGTAGATTTTGATTGTTTGACCTTAGAATTCTACTAGGGAGGTGCATTTTAAAGGCAGAGGAAAGGGAGGGACAGAGTGAGGGGTTTAGAATAAGTTTATGGGCTAGAGTTAGTTGGATGTAAGTTAGTTGATTGGGGAGTTCTAGCCATTTTAGCTTATGGAGGGAGACACAGTGGTGAGTTGAGGACTTATGGCTGGTGGCGAATTTTGCAATTTTGTTATAGCAGGAAGTAAGCTGTTTTCTTAAAGAGGACTGAAGATTAGTTAGTAGTGGGGCACCATAGAGAAGGGAGGGGATAAGAAAGGAGGTAGAGAGAGAGATTTTAGTGTCAGATGTGAGGTAGGCTTTCTGTCTATAAAGCATGCCAAGTTTTTGATGTGTTTTTTTAATGTTTATTTGGAGGTGGGAGTTGAATTTCAGTAGGTTGTCAATTTGGACCCCAAGTAGTTTAGTTTCTGATACTATTTCAAGGGGTGAGTTGTTTTGACTCGTAATTAAGAATGTAGTTATGTCTGGAGGGATAACTTTTGAAGGAGTAAATAACATAAGTTTGGTCTTATTGGCATTGAGAGCTAGATGATTACTTTGCATCCATTGCTCTGTAGAAGAGAAAGCTTCTTGGGTAAGTTTTTGTAGTGTAGGGATAGAAGAGGCAGAACAGATGATAGTAGAATCATCTGCATATTGGATGATGCTAGAGGAAGGAATTGATTTGTAGAAGTCATTTATAAATATATTGAAGAGAAGAGGACCCAGTATGGAGCCTTGTGGCACTCCAGTGGGGGTACTAAGGAAGGAGGAGGTAGCTTTTTTCCATTTTACAGCTTGATTTCTGTTGGAAAGGTAACTAGAGAACCAGTTCAGAGAGGAGGAAGATAGGTGGAGTTTGGAAAGTTTAGTTAAGAGCAGGTTGTGAGAGATAGTGTCGAAGGCTTTGGAGAGGTCAAGAAGCAAAGTGGAAACAATTTGCCCAGAGTCACTGGCTTTATTTACAGTTTCAAGGAAGGAGAGGAGGGCAGTCATAGTACTATGATTAGGTCTGAAACCATGCTGTGTAGGGGTAATGAGATGGTTGTCTAGGAGGTGCGGAAGAAGTTGAAGTTGGACACATTTTTCAAGGAGTTTAGAAATGGGGGACAGGATGGCTATGGGACGAAAATTGCTAATGTTATTGTTGTTGCCCCCTTTGTGTAGAGGTATAATAAAAGCTTGTTTCCAGATTTGGGGAACTGTGCATTCTTGAAGGGAGCGGTTTATTAAGATGCTAATGGGGTAGGCAAGAGTTTTAGCGGCTACACTGAGAAAGTAAGAAGGGATATTGTCAGGAGCATTGGTACATGGTTTCAATTTCTGAAGAAGTTTCTTTATAGTAGCTGTAGGTACAGGATTTAATGAGAAGAAGGTGCAGTCAGAAGAAGGGGAATTTTGGGGTAGTGGAGATGAGGATGGGGTTTGTGTAGAAGAGGAGGAAGAGGGGTTAGTGGGTGTGGAATAGGGTGTGGAAGTGGAGAGAGAGGTGTTAGAGAATGAAGAGGTCAATTTGGAGATGGAGTTGATAAAGAAGGAATTAAATTGTGTGGCTAAATCAAATTCAGGAGCATTTGGATCTGGGGTGGGAGTAACTAGTTTGCTGGGGTGGAGGAGAGTAGAGATCCCTTTCCAGAATTTTTGAGGGTTGTTTTTATTATGGTTTTGGAGTGTTGAGAAGTAGTTTTGACGATCAAAAGTAATCATTTTCTTTGCTTTATTTCGGAGCATTTTATATTCGTTTAGGAGTGGTGCTGACTTATGTTTTTGGTAGCGTGTCCAGACTTTATCTCTCTGTCTCAAGATAGTAAGGGTATTTTTGGAGAGCCATGGGGCTGATTTGGTTTTTATTCTTTTTGTCCGTAAGGGAGCTTGGGAGTCTAGTACTTTTAAGAATGTTGAGTTAAAATATGAGACTGCATTTTCAAGAGGTAGTGTTTTTAGACAATTCCAATTAATTGCTTGTAATGAGTTTGAGAAGGTTATTGGGTTGAAGTTTTTTTGGTCACGGAATGTGATATGGTTATGGGTTCGTTGAAGGACAGTAGGAAGCCGGTAGGTAAAGGTGGGTGTGTGGTCACCAAGTGGGTCGGGAAGAGTGCCGCTGTTGGTGAAGTAGAGAGGATGGGATACTAGAATCCAGTCTAGTATACTCCCATTGGAGAGGTTTTTGGCAGGATAAGTTACTGAAGTGATCAGTTGTGAGAAGTTATAGAGGTTGATGTTTGTGGAATTTGTAGGAGACTGGACAAGGGCCCAGTTAATGTTTACATCTCCTAGGATTATGGTTTCATTACTAATGTTAGTGGATAGCCAGGAAAGGATAAGTTCAAGTGTGGAGATATTATCCCCAGGGGGGATGTAAAGGGAAGCAATGCATATGTGTTTGTGATTATTGATTTGTAGTAGGGTCAGGAGAAGTTCGGCGTTGTTGAAGTGTGGAATAGGTTTATTGTAGGGAGTAACTACTAGGGAGGAAGAATATAGAAGGGCTACTCCTCCACCTTTTTTGTGAGGTCTGTCTTTTCTTATGATAGAGAAGTTTGGAGGAACTATTTCAGAGTCTTTAATGTGTGGTTTTAGCCAAGTTTCTGAAATAGTTAGGATATCTGGCTTATTGTGTGTGAGCCAAGCATGAAGGTTTGGGACTTTGTTTACTATACTTTGGGAGTTTAGAGAAGTAAATAATAGGGATTTGTTAATATTGGTTGTAGTGGTAGGGCCTGGATTAGGATGGATGTCTCCAGAGATGAGCGTACTAATCAGATGTAGTATGAAGTAGTTTGTGTGAGTAGTTAGCAAGGAGATGAGATTGGGTTCTTTTGTGAATTGGAGGGCTTTGCTAGCAGTTATGGTAATAAAGTTAGCATGGTAGGAGATCAGTTTGTGTTGAAAAAGATGGAGGTTTTCTGAGGGGAATAAGTAGGGGGAAATAAGAGAGTATGTGGGTAAGAAAGGTGAGTTGTGAGAATTTGTTGTATGAAAGGGTTGGGGGATTGTGGAAATAGAAGGTTGAGAAAGGTGGTACATAGAGGATAAGGAGAAAAGTAGTAATAGTGAAAGGAAGAGGAAGGATTGTTTGGAAAGCATGATGAGGAAGAATTAATAGAATAGTAGTATTTAAATAAGAAGTAAGATATATAGGGGGTTGTAAGTGTTTAGGAACTAGATAAACTCTAGATAGAAGTTGGAGAATTAGATTATGAAATATACAGAGGTGTTAGGTGGTAGATAAGATGTTTATAAATGTAGGAGAGATAAGTAAGTCATGGAGTAGTTATGTTTAAAGTATAAGATAGGATGTGGAAACAGAGTAGAGATTTGAGTGGGTGTGTAGGAATCTAATGTTTTAGTGGGTTAGATGAGGTAGGTAATTAGAGTCAAGAATGGGCGGGGAAGGGAGGTGTGGTAATTGGGTATAAGTGTTTGATTGGATAAGGGTTGTAGAGGGTGTGGCTATGAGAGAAATAAAGGTAGATGCACTGGGGGTGGGTGGGATTTGGGGGTAGGGTAGGGGCGGAGTGAGCCGTAGAGGCTGACGGATAAGAACCAAAGAGGTCCAGAGAGGAGCTGGAGTCAATCAGTAAAAGGAGGTGTACAGGAGGGTAAGTAGAAAGGGAGAAAGATCTGGAGTGTTAGACGAGAATGAAGTATGAGAAACAGGAGATAGAGATTAGGAAGGAGAAGTTACAGCTAGAGTGGGCTAGAGAAGTTTGGGAGATACAGTGAAAGGGGAGAAGCTTAGGGTCTAAGAGAGAAACATGAAAGCTTGCAGAGAAGTTTGTGAGGGAGGGTGTTATCAAGTGTATGAAACAGAGACAGGACTAGTACCACTTAGGATATCCTTGGGGCAGTACTTGGAGTAAGAGAGGGCAGCTGGTGAGGATTGGGGGGGGGAGCTAAGGCTGCTGGCTGTCTTGGCAGGCTAGAGTACTACAAACAGCTATCAATGCGGAAAACATTTAGTAAAAAGTATGCAGCAGCAGTTAAACATACTTCCACAATTCCACTTGGAAAAAAACGTCCAGAAAACAATGGGGAATGAGGCCACTGAGAAGCTTGCTATAGATGTTGGTATTTAACTTGAGCAAATAAGGGAGTTGAGATTCCGAAGGTAGGTTGGAGGTATCCTCGAGGGCTACTCGCAGGGGTAACTCAGGGCAGAATGCTAAAAATAGATTAGAGAGTGTAGGAAACATTAGTGTTTGATACAATTAAAACATAGCTTGATTTTAAACATAGTGAAATGTAGTAAAGTATAACACATGCTAAAAATACTAGCAGTAGAAGCAGTTATATAAAAATGAGTACTGCGTTTCTAAATCAGGTAAGTTGACCAGCAAAGTTCCATAGCATAGTAATCAATTGAACATCATACACATTAATAATGCAGCTAATAGTCTTTGAAAACCCTCCGTACTTTGAGAGTAGGAGTACAGTCACCTAGCACATGGCGTTGGCTGAGTATGTAACCAACAAATATTCATAATATATATGGTACATCAGTGCATCCCTCCACAAATGTAGGCTAACTAATATACTGAAATAAATGCCGCTGAAGGGCAATATAGAATGCTGCTTGAGTTTATGATGGAGGAGAGTCACCTAGCAAATGGCATGTGCTAGTCGTTAGATATGCAAACGCCAATACATCTAAATAAGACAGTAGCAGTTTCCACCACGAATTAACTGAAGAATGCAGTCACCAGAAAAGCGCCAAAAATGGTGAGGTTATAGCAGGGTTCACAGACGAAGCACCTTGCAAATGCAGTTAAGCAAACCAGCACCTTGCTGAGAAATGTAACTAATAGCGTAAATAAGTAGAAAAAAATAACCCAAAATTAACTATTAGTATCTCTATGTCAATACCGTAGGTTTTAGCAGTTACCGACAAATAATGCCTAAAACAGAATATACGATACAGTCTTTAGCATCGCATCTCAATATACATAAAGTGCAGCACTTCAGGATAACAACCCAGGCCTTGCGCTTGATTATACAATGCTTGGCGAGGTCGTAAGAAACAAACAGTCTGTGAAGGTACCAAACTAATAATGCTACAAACCGGACCTTGCGCTTAGTATTACAGAGAAGCGCGAAGGGCCCAATAAGAAAAACAAACAGTCCAAACTAAATTCACAGGAAGGCGGACCTTGCGCTTAGGTTTTACAGAGCGCACTGGTCCCAGCTCAGAAGCAGAAGAAAAACCAACAGTCCAAACTAAATGCACAATGAGCCGGACCTTGCGCTTAGGTTTTACAGAGCGCACTGGCCCCAGCACAGAAGTAGAAGCGTTAGGACAAAAGAAAATCACTGTAAATAAAACAATAAAGCACAATGTAAAGGTATGCACAGGTACAACTTACTATGGTAGCACACACACAGCCAGAGCGCACAGCAGTGGAGGAGGGCGATGTTTAAAGATGGCCCAGAGGTTAGGGGAGTTTTATCACTTCCCATAGGAAGGGAGGGGCAGGAAAGGGAGGTAGCCTGAGGGCTCTGAGGAAATTGCTAAGGAGAGGGTTGTGGACATAGACGAAAGTTAGGAGTAGACTTGTTAAGGGAGTAGAATATAGTATGTAGGAATAGGCATACATATAATACAAGAGAAGACAGCGGTAGAAGGAGAGAAGGCGAGACCAAGAGGGAGAAGAGAGAGGAAGCACAATAGAATAAAATAGATAACAAGGATAGCTGAGAAAGGAGGTAGGAAAAGACAGTATGAGTAGATAAGTGAAAGGACAGAAAACAGGAGGGAAAAGAAAAGGGAAAATGAGAGGAAGGAAAAGGCAAGTGCAGTTCAAGGGAATACAGGAGGGAGAACCAAAGAGGTCCAGAGAGGAGCTGGAGTCAATCAGTAAAAGGAGGTGTACAGGAGGGTAAGTAGAAAGGGAGAAAGATCTGGAGTGTTACGAGAATGAAGTATGAGAAACAGGAGATAGAGATTAGGAAGGAGAAGTTACAGCTAGAGTGGGCTAGAAGTTTGGGAGATACAGTGAAAGGGGAGAAGCTTAGGGTCTAAGAGTGAAACATGAAAGCTTGCAGAGAAGTTTGTGAGGGAGGGTGTTATCAAGTGTATGAAACAGAGACAGGACTAGTACCACTTAGGATATCCTTGGGGCAGTACTTGGAGTAAGAGAGGGCAGCTGGTGAGGATTGGGGGGGGGAGCTAAGGCTGCTGGCTGTCTTGGCAGGCTAGAGTACTACAAACAGCTATCAATGCAGAAAACATTTAGTAAAAAGTATGCAGCAGCAGTTAAACATACTTCCACAATTCCACTTGGAAAAAAACGTCCAGAAAACAATGGGGAATGAGGCCACTGAGAAGCTTGCTATAGATGTTGGTATTTAACTTGAGCAAATAAGGGAGTTGAGATTCCGAAGGTAGGTTGGAGGTATCCTCGAGGGCTACTCGCAGGGGTAACTCAGGGCAGAATGTTCCACAATTCCACTTGGAAAAAACGTCCAGAAAACAATGGGGAATGAGGCCACTGAGAAGCTTGCTATAGATGTTGGTATTTAACTTGAGCAAATAAGGGAGTTGAGATTCCGAAGGTAGGTTGGAGGTATCCTCGAGGGCTACTCGCAGGGGTAACTCAGGGCAGAATGTTCCACAATTCCACTTGGAAAAAAACGTCCAGAAAACAATGGGGAATGAGGCCACTGAGAAGCTTGCTATAGATGTTGGTATTTAACTTGAGCAAATAAGGAGTTGAGATTCCGAAGGTAGGTTGGAGGTATCCTCGAGGGCTACTGCAGGGGTAACTCAGGGCAGAATGTTCCACAATTCCACTTGGAAAAAAACGTCCAGAAAACAATGGGGAATGAGGCCACTGAGAAGCTTGCTATAGATGTTGGTATTTAACTTGAGCAAATAAGGGAGTTGAGATTCCGAAGGTAGGTTGGAGGTATCCTCGAGAGCTACTCGCAGGGGTAACTCAGGGCAGAATGTTCCACAATTCCAAGTGGAAAAAAACGTCCAGAAAACAATGGGGAATGAGGCCACTGAGAAGCTTGCTATAGATGTTGGTATTTAACTTGAGCAAATAAGGGAGTTGAGATTATGAAGGTAGGTTGGAGGTATCCTCGAGGGCTACTCACAGGGGTAACTCAGGGCAGAATGTTCCACAATTCCACTTGGAAAAAAACGTCCAGAAAACAATGGGGAATGAGGCCACTGAGAAGCTTGCTATAGATGTTGGTATTTAACTTGAGCAAATAAGGGAGTTGAGATTCCGAAGGTAGGTTGGAGGTATCCTCGAGGGCTACTCGCAGGGGTAACTCAGGGCAGAATGTTCCACAATTCCACTTGGAAAAAAACGTCCAGAAAACAATGGGGAATGAGGCCACTGAGAAGCTTGCTATAGATGTTGGTATTTAACTTGAGCAAATAAGGGAGTTGAGATTCCGAAGGTAGGTTGGAGGTATCCTCGAGGGCTACTCGCAGGGGTAACTCAGGGCAGAATGTTCCACAATTCCACTTGGAAAAAACGTCCAGAAAACAATGGGGAATGAGGCCACTGAGAAGCTTGCTATAGATGTTGGTATTTAACTTGAGCAAATAAAGGAGTTGAGATTCAAGGTAGGTTGGAGGTATCCTCGAGGGCTACTACATAGGGGTAACTCAGGGCAGAATGTTCCACAATTCCACTTGGAAAAAACGTCCAGAAAACAATGGGGAATGAGGCCACTGAGAAGCTTGCTATAGATGTTGGTATTTAACTTGAGCAAATAAGGGAGTTGAGATTCCGAAGGTAGGTTGGAGGTATCCTCGAGGGCTACTCGCAGGGGTAACTCAGGGCAGAATGTATGGTAGCACACACACAGCCAGAGCGCACAGCAGTGGAGGAGGGCGATGTTTAAAGATATGTAGTACATCTGCAGAGTTATCTTTGCAAATCATCATGACACTGACACGACTGACATGTTTGTGTCACACACATGTAACACCCGTTATGCATTGGATATCATCACCATTTATGTGTGTCACCTCATTATAGTGTTCATACTCCATGTGAATGCTGTCTTGATGTGGGCATGTCTGTTTGCCTGCACTGGTGTTCTTACCTATCTGCACATGCCTGGATGTGTCCACGGTAATGCTGTTGACCGTGATGCTGTGTATATGTCACATATCAACATAGACGCAGCCTTAATGGACTTGAGCAGTGACAATGCACACATACGCATGGTAATGTGTATATGCATGTGTTTTGCCATATACATCTACATAGCACTGTACAGCTGTTCAACATCCTGCCACGATTCGCCTGTGTTGCACATGTGATAGACATGGGACAATGGCTAGTCGGACATCATTTGCAGGGATGGTTATCAACCATAGCATGTACGGGCAATGTTTCCAAGCTATAACCAACAGCCATTATGCCACTGTGAGGTGTTTCAGTGCCACATTACTGATCCAAACAGTTGATACTACACCTACCATGCGGCCATCACACCATGTATGACTGGGAAGACATGTGCAGCTTTCATGGACAGGGTTGCATGATATGGTGGGAGTATGTCATATGTATGGCACAGGGATCTGTCCAGCATGTGGTGATCCTAGTATTAGGATGGTGGCTGTCCATGACGTATGTCTTTCAGATCAGGATATGGACATGTAGCATGTCCATCATCATGGTGTAGAAAATGTCTTTATGCAAGGTAGACAGAATGTTGCATAGTGGAGGTGAGGATTGTGAAGGCTGGTATCGCCCATCCACGCATGGCCGTTACCCCTTAAAGGCGATATGTGATCCAATATTGGTCACCTCAGTGCTGTATATTCCTGTCCAATGATCTCCGTGCTCATGGATGGCACCCTGTCATGACATGAGTACCTCGTATGACTACCTAAGGGGCCTTGAGATGTCACAAAGTCAGGGAGGTGTACTGCACAGCACCATCCCTTCCACAGTGTCCATAATGTTGACCACAGCCTAGGTGGTAGTTAATGGGTACAGGGATGTTCACCTAGCGGTGACAATGCTGATATCATCCATCAGAATGTGCACATATGTCACACACTTCACCCACACAGCCCATTCTGTATGTTGTTCACAACACTGACACAGCTATTGCTCATAGGTCATGGCCATTCACATTCTTACATACACAGATGCCTAACATTTGTATGTGTGGTATGGGCTACAATGAGGGTGGAGTACAGCACATTAACCCTGTTTTACTGTAGGTGGCACTAGTGTGATATGCACATGTCACTCTGCCACCTCTTGTAGTTGTGAGTCTGTCAACAGGCCACTGGTAGAACACTCCTGTGACATACAAGGGTATTTGTAATCAACCATCCATACTGTCTTGTACATCTGTATGTACAGGTGGGAGGTTGGCATAATGGTTAAGGTGCTTACCTACAGACACAAGGTGCAGGGTTTGATTCTCACATTGGGCAATTGGCTAGGCTTAAAATGGCCCACAAGGGTAGTTAGCCTAGTACTAATCTATGAACCTAAGTCTATGAACCTATAACATCTACATTGATAATGGTTCAGGGACATGCAGACCATACTCCGCAGAGTTATAGTGCGGTTCCACCCATTATGACTGTCATCACCACTTGTGGCTTGATATTATCCAACACCCTATCTGTATTGTATGTTCATGCTAAGCACTTGTTCAGAACTTGTGGGCATGTCATGAACTACTGATTAATATAGCACCCATTCCACACCATTTCCCACAGGTACACTGGCTGCCCTCATATTTCCAGCTTGCTTATGGTACAACAGCTGTTGTACACACATAACTCACATATCCTGTGTGACATGGTTGTATATGCAGGCATGTCCAACTGTCACGTACCAGTGCTATTGCCTGTCTATATGATGGATATGTCGTACATGTGGCAATAGAGCAATTGTCTCATGTACACAGGCAATGCTTACCTCCCAACATACAACACTACAGCCTGTGGGGGATACTCTTATGCAGCCCTGCTGGGTGTAATGCTGTCACCAACCCTGACTGCACCTGACAGTCATGTGAGTATGTACAGCATTCACAACACACCCCACTCAACACATAGTCACACATGATCTCCACCACAGGCCACACATACGGGGACAACTTGTGCAGTACCTCTCCATACTCTGTGTAGGCACCAGAGGCAGCCCCCATCATGGAACACATCACCAATTTATAGCCCACAGACTCATGTGTGCCCATCACATACAGCCAATAGGGTGTTATAACATACACAACACACCAGTCATAGATGACTCTGTAGGCGGGCACACTGCAGTTCCACACAGCAGGCTACACAAGGCGATAGCCGCTTACATCTTCCTGTCGGGTAACTGGTTCTGCAACATAACCTATGCACCCATGCCACACCTCACCAGGTACAATGTGACTGTCATTCTCCATGTTAGTGTGACTGCCCTGAGATGCCACTTCACAGACTATGTGTGCAGGGACATGCAATACCTCACCAGTCTTGTAGCCCTGAAGGTGTGGGCCAAGCCCTGGGGAGCATTATGCATTCATCCGGACCCAATACCACTGTACAATGACTGACTGTGTCACTTCAATAGTTGCCTATGCTTCTGCTGTCATTCCACAGGCATCTGGCATCTGTCCGCTTTGACTGACCTGGTCAAACACAATGCTTTGGCACAGATGACCTGCACCTGTCAGCCCTGGGAGTACAGATCACATGTAAGGCTCTTGTTGCTTCTATACTGCCTGTCTTGCACAGTTTCTACTAACAGTCACCGGCAGAATGTTAACTGGCAAGCAAGACATGGGGTTATGTGACACAATGCTTGCATCTTCCTCTGTGACTCACACAGGCAAGGCACACCTTATAATGCACCACTTCAATATCTCTGCAGTGACTGGGACCTCTAGACTCTGCAGAGCACACCTGCAATGACAGGTTATAGACAGACCATACTTTTCAGGCACATACCTGGACCGGCACACCCACGGCTGAGGTGTTCCCATATCCCACTATGTTGTACACACATCCTGGCTAGTTACTTAGCACAATGTGATCGGAACCACTATACACATTGTAACAAGCTACAGATTCAACAACATAACCCACGGTTACCACACCTCATTTGTTGGTGTACTGGACAGTAGGGCTCAGACAGCTACTACTGATGTGTGACTGACACTACCTCACACTTAACTGGGACAGCCACTCATGTACCCACACATCCATGAGTCATAACCTCCACTCGGCTGGATCAACCCATACACACCACCTCCAAGACCAACATTATCCTTGACATGAGCACTACCAACATGTGACTGGTATTCCACACCTGGGGTTATCCCCTCATTGGTGGATTCTGAACATATGCTAATCACCCTAGCTAGTCACATCCCGGCACCACACCCTTCACAGCATACACAGTACATGAGTACTACAATACCTACTACAGACATCTTATGACAGCGGTAGTTAACGTCATGACACCCGTGCAGGTGGACAATGCACATACAAATGCTGAAACATACCCCAGTGCACTTCATTAGCACATACACGACTGCATGGACCATGCTATTCCACACAGAGCCATGATAGTACAGACCAGATAACAGACGCCACTCTGGTGGTCATGTTCCCTGGACATAATTTACAACAACAGGTGGAGGCTGTTGCACAGTGGTGTACAATCCCATGGGTGGGGTAGCTCACTGGTCAGCCTCGGTAGGGCCATGGGATTCCTCATCACATACTCCAAGACTAGCTACGTAAACATTACTGTGACACATTCTGGGGTGTACCACAAGGCATTATGGTGGTATGTCAGTAGTCAATGGCAATACCCACATCTGCTCTCACATACAACAGTCACTCAGGAACATTACAGACCCAGGTGATGTTGGCAACATGCTGGCGGATGGATTCAATGCTAACATTACACCCTCTCACTCACTACAGGGCCACAATCCATGCAGGAACATTGCAGTGTCCCTGCAGTCACACCTACACAGTACTAACCTGCACTCTATCTGTCCTGGGACACTGGCCCCATGTCACCTTCCAAAGTCTCAGGCTGTGATGTCCACAAACCTCTGAATGGCATGTCTCCCCACTCGGCCACCATATTCAGTAATAGCCTTGTATCAGACATTGTGGCCCCTGAATGGCACACAGCAACATTTATCACACTCCACACAGGTGGCGCCACAATGCACGAGTGGGACTATAGTCCTATACACCTGACTGGACTGTTCTGCATGGCTATGGGGCACATCATCATGGACGTCATTCACAGAAACATTGTTGGGCTCCGGTCCTTTGATGCCACCTGGGTTGGACTTTCTTAGGGCCAGAGCATGGGCCCTACACCTGGTGGGCTCCTTTCATACAGTTACCAGGGTAGTTGATGATGGTACGGGGGTCCACACATCTTACATTGTCCTTTCAATGCCTTTCAGCAGCATTCTCCATTCTGGTATTGACAAAATACACATCCACCTGCATATCGTACCCAATGTCTCAGGATGTTATGCAACATGGCTCATGGACAGGACACACATAATGAGGGTAGCATACCATAGTACCTACTGCATTTCAGTTACACTTGGCATACCACAGTCCTCAGTCATAGGGCCCCTCATAGGTTCATAGGTTCATAGGTTCATAGGTTCATACTAGGCTATCTGTCTTGGGGCAATTATAAGCCTAGCCTGATTCTGTATGGCTTACGCCACCCCTTGATTTGAGTATACTGTGCCCTTTTTAAGGTTTAGTTTACTGTGCCTCTGTCTAATAGTGACACGGGAGTAATCCCTGGGAAAAACCTACGATCCCCCATCCACTTATCGAGATTCTTCTTGAAGAGATTCAGTTAGGTGCTCTGCCTCACATGAACTGGAATTATATTCCAGAGTGAAGGGAGCCTCTGGGTTATGAACCTGTCCCTCCAGCAAGTTCTATTTATTTCTGTCCTGAGGTTCAAGTCCCTTGAGCGTGTGGCTGTAAGGGATTTAGACTTACTGAGGTGGAGCATGTCCATTAATTCTGGATTTGACATAGCTTTGTATGTCAGGCATAGATCGCCTTGAAGTAGCCGGTATGCAACTGAGTAGAGCTGTAGTTTTTTTAACCGAGCAGCATATGGCATCTGTTTGAGACCCTTGATCCTCTTGGTGAGATACTTTTGGGGTCTTTCTAATTGCTGCAGGTGTCGGGTAAGGTACATCCCAAAAGGGGCATTGTATTCTATGATGGGCCTGATGAGGGATGAATAAAGGGGCACGATTACCTCTCTTGATCTAGATGTGAAACCCTTCGTGATGAGGTGGGCTATGTAGAAGGTCTTTCTAACCACTTTGGCAATGTGGTTTTCAAAGGAGAGATTGCTATCAACTTGGGTCCCCAGGTCCCTAATAACTTTCTCTGTACTTAATGGGTTTCCACCTATGTGGTAATTTGTGGACACATTGTTTTTGCCAAAGGGTATGACTATACATATTTTGGCATTTAGCTTTAAACCATGGCACTGGCACCAGTTATCTGTCTCTGTGAGACCTTTTTGAAGGATGTTTGTGTCAGCTGGAGAGTTGATTATGGTGCCTAGTTTGCAGTCATCTGCGAACTTGGTGATCCATAGTCCTCCCACGTTTGCCTGTACCTTGGAAAAGTATATACCGAACAAGAGTGGTCCCAGGACAGAACCCTGTGGGACGCCACTTGTGACCGGTTTCGAGTCTGACATGGCTACAGCAACTCTCACTCTGTGGGTTCTGTCTTTGAGCCAGTTTGCGACCCATCTTGTGACATAGGGGTTTATATTTAAGCTGGATAGCTTATCTATGATGCCCGAGTGGGGTATTGTGTCAAATGCCTTTGCAAGGTTCAGATAGGCTGTGTGGACTACCTTCCCTTCATCTATGGCTTTGGTGATTGTTTCAAAGAAGTCAACCAGGTTCAAAAGGCAAGATCTGCCCTTGACAAAGCCAAACTGGGTAGGATCTAGTGTCTGTACTTCCCCAATGTCTTTGTTTATGAGCTCCATGATGATCCTCTCCATAGCCTTGCAGACTAAGCTAGTCAGGCTTATGGGGCGATAGTTTCCCGGGTCCATAGAGGTTCCACCTTTGTGGAGTGGGACCACTGTTGCTGTATGCCATTCTGTGGGCACATATCCTGTAGTGAGGCTGAGATTGTATAGCTGTTTTATTTGAGGGATTAGTTCCTCTTGTAGTTCATGTAGGACACAAACTAGGACACCATCTGGTCCCATGGAAGCAGTGTTTTTTGCTTTGGAGAGGGCAGCCTTCACCTGAGCATCTGAGATGTTTGGGAGGCAGCCCTCTGCCGGGATAGATAATTTCTCTTTTGCGGGGGAGGGAGTGGAGAAGTTTGCACTGAACCTGTCTGCCAGGATATTGGCGATGTCTGTGGGTTCAGTGTATTTTTTGTCATTTAGAATCAACTCAGAACAAGTCTGGGAGTTGCATCCCAGGTTTCTAACATAACTGAAAAAAGCCTTATGATTGTCTTTGGTGTCCTGTGCAATTTTTCTCTCGAAGCTGGCCTTGGAGGATTTTATGAGGGATCATAATTTTTTGCTAGTACTGATCAGAGATGCCTCCCTATTAGGGATTTTGCTCTATCATGTAGTAGCTTCCTCCTTCTGTTGTACAGTTTATTTATGGCAGGGGTCCACCAGACTGGACGCCTGCCTTTGGATGATTGGGTCTTGGTTTTGTTTGGGATAGCATGATCCATGCATTCCTGGAGATGTCCGTAGAATGCATTTATATAGGATTCTGCAGTTTGGGCTGTAGTATCCACTGGCCCTGGGGCCTTGAAGGATTCCACTTCGGTTTTGAGTTCAGTATATGCTTCCCTAAGGTACAGGCTAGCACAGCGGGACTTTCCCTGCCTAGCTTTACAAACCCCTGCATACAAAGCACCATGATTGATCCACCAGCTGATACTGGCACCATCCATATGGGTGTCACTGTGACAGATACATGATATGAATATTATGGCCTCCAGCTGCATGAAACAAGGTGCATGAACATCACCTTTGCATTACACCATTCACCCAGTGACTATCACATAGGTGGTAGTCCCTTACATACATGTCACATTGTACATGTTCGCAGTACACACGTATGTCGCACCCACTCCTGTGGTTGCCATATTGCCAGTATGGCATGGATATCCTTCTACGTGGGCACACTTATCTATACTGGGTGTGTAGCTGGTACATAGGCACCCATTGTACCTCTGAACTCCAGACATCTACACACATTCAAGGGTACACCACCCCATTTAGGGTGTACCTTACACAACAGCTACAGTTTTACATACCACAACATTAACACACCATGACGTTTATTGAGCTCAGACAGTTAAAGTATGCGGCTGACATACGGACACCACGTCTGTACACATTTGCATACTACATACTCAGGGGTGACCTCTGCTGAACAGACAGGGCCCATATCCACAACAATATTAATGGATATACTCCACATACACGACATAAGCAAAAGCCACTGTGAACAACATGCTCATGGATATGTGCACACACGCAACGATGAGTGGGATGTGCTTGAGGGTTACATTCCCAAACCGGACACTCCCCATGCTTTGGAACATGAGTCCTATGTACATCACGCAGGGACACTTAGTAGCACTGTTCATGTGATACCTCACTTGGTGGTTGGGAGACACATGTATGCCAGGGATCACTGCAGTGGCTGTACTATGCAGAGGTGCAGGTAACACATGGCTCTGCTGTTCACAGGACACTACCCTAGAGAGGTGCCACTGGTGTGAACACTGTAGTTGTGCTTACACATAAACTTGCCAGACTGCATAGTACCCCACTATGAATCTGTGAAGCTATTACATGTCCTTTGTGCATAGTTACTTGGTAACCCTTCCATTCAGATTAGCTATTATGCTATTACACTGTCCCGTGCCTACAAGCCATATGTATCCTGTTATTGTACATGCCAATAGACAATACCTTTGGTATGTATGATATGCCTGTTATGCTGTGTACAGTATCTGACATATCTACCTACAATACTATACATTACACATATTTTACATAGTATCCCATAATGCAAAGCATACTTGAACAGCGGGACCACCTTAGACATGTCATTGTCGTTATATGCCCATACACATGCCTACTGTGACAGTATACCAACATATATTATCCCCTGCAATGGCACATACTTATTGAAAATACCCTACCACTGACGGTGGGTTGTATGGAATTGTTCTGTTTAAAGCCCTCATGTCGCAACCCTTGTGGTGTCTGTGATGTATACCTTGTGGTCCTCTGCTGGACGCACTGTTTCTACAAGCATTAGTATGCTCAGCAAGACATCACTACATAAATACCTTTTCCCACATTATGCATTGCGGACACTTTTAAGTCATGCAAACCAGGCTATACATACACTAAATGATTAATACAAAACATGCTATACATAAACGTACATACCGAGTGTTCTACATACCTTGTTTTCGTTCTGAACTTTTGTCTCTATCTCTCTTACACTGCTTAAACAAGTATATGGTATGAGCATATGTTTTGAATGTCTGGCAAGTCATCCTTATATACGTCGATACCTGTAACATGTGGATTTCCTGCCACCAATTGGTGTTCCTGAGTGACTAATTACTTGCACATCAGCTGTGCAGCTACTCCATTTGCTAATTACGTGGCAACAGTGGGGTATAATTGATTTCTCCACTTGGGCGTTGCCCATTTGCCCTACCTTCAGGGAGACAGCCTGTATTGTGTTTTGTTGTGTGTAATTGCGACTGCTATGTGTAGAGACAAGTATACTTTGGATTCATGTCCCCCATGGATTGTGTGTGACAGCTAGAGTATGTGGTTCAACATGTGGGTGTACCTGTCATCCCAACCGTCTGATAATGGACAATTGCAAACAAAATCTGTAACATCGCCATTTTTTTCCATTATACAATGGCTACAATTTTGCATGGCACCTTTAATTGCGTCTCTCACAAGGTATGTTGACAGTTCTGCATATGTAATTGACTGATGGGATGTTTGTGCTGTAGTAACAGTCTGTATTGCTACAGTTTCTAGTGTGGGGGATGTCGGTGGGTGTACGTAGCATATACAGGTTTGTGGGGCTTGCATTTCTACATATTCCATATATATGTGTGTGGGCTCCGTAATTAAAGAGCTATCAGTTAGTAGACTTATGTTACAGGATTTTACATTGGTTTCTATATAGTATGCAGGTAAGGTTGATACTTCCATACCCCCGGAATTGCAGCGATATGTAAAGGCATATGTCTACAAGACAGCTATCCCGTGTATTTCTGTCCCAGATATTTGCAGTCATTGTAGTTGTGTTGGTGACAGAACCTCTTTGCCATCAGTTGGCACCTTTTCATATGGACATTGTGGGACACTTGGGGACACACATCGCTGTTTACAGGCCGACACATACCCACGGTCAGTACACGGGATAGCACATACTTTTATCCTCAATACATACTTATTATTGTAGGACTTTGGCTACTTATCATATCGCATGTAACATTTACGTTTCTTACATACAGGCATAACTATTTAATGCAACTATTACATAATATATGGGACATAATAATGTCCAACAATCTTGGACAGTTGCCCTTTGTAATGTTTTATGTCAGGACACACCTGCCTAGTGAGGGGCTGTCCATCCTAATGTGGACAGGTGGTAACTGTATGCCTACAGCTAGCTATACCCACACCTACCGTAATGATCTACCTCCGAGTTGGCACTAACAGACACACAATGCAGACACACACACACATTACAGTCACACGGAGACACACACGGCACCCTCAACACACATATCCACAGACTATGGCACTCACATACATAGTTGAACACAGTACCTATGTGGACCACAACACCGGTAGCGGTAACTAAATGTCCCTTCATATCGTCATACTATTACTCGCAGTTGTACTGTTCCGGTACTGTGTTCTTTCGGTCTTTCAGCCTTGTGGCTACACGTGTCGGTATGTTACACATTCCATAGTTGGCGGTATCCTATTTATTTGTACCTCCAAGGTGTTATGAATGTCATTGACCTATTTATATATATTTGCAGATATCGTTGAATCTGTATATATCAACATATATCACTCTATCGCCCTTTCTATATGTATTATATATATGTGTATATGTGTATATATATATATATATATATATATATATATATATATATATATATATATATATATATATATATATATATATATATATATATATATATATATATATATATATATATATATATATAAATACATATATATATCTCTGACAAGGAAAGTGTCAGGTAAGCTACACCTTTCATTGTGTACTTTTCGGTGTATACTGTTTCCTGGACTCCGCACATTTGTGTCTGTACCTGTTACATTATACACCTGCCATAGGTTAGGGTTACCAGCTGTCCCACTTTGCGAGGGACAGTCCCTCTTTGGGCAGTTGTGTCCTGCAAAATATCTGTAAACATGGCAAATGTCCTGAGAGTTTAGGACATCATTTCCTATAGTTTATGTAATAGTTGCATACAATGGTTATTCTGTAGCTGAACCACCTATATGTTATAGAAACAGAATATGTAAGTAAACATTACTAGAATAAGCTTTTATCTAGGCAAAACAGTGAAGTTCTGATTTTCGTACTGGCCGGGTGTATGTGTCGGCCTGCAGACATCTGACATATGTCCCACATTGGTCATTTAAAGAGGTGGCAGCCCTACCATAGGTACATCTTGGCTAGCAATACTGTTTGGTGATTGTATACATGATTGAGTGTTCTACTCCTGGCAGTGGTCGTTTTATCCTTCAGAGCAGGCACTGTTAGTACAGAGGTGAATAATGCTGGTTTCACCTGTGCTGGACATCATTGACCGTGATCTGCGCGATATTCGGAGAAGCTTATCCCTGTTTCATGCATATCTGTATAGTCATATTTAAACGTCACTTACCAGCAGTGGGCAATGCATATTCCTGCTAACGTGTGTTAAACATGATCTGATGACCTGCATCCGACATGCATTACTCGTGCCTTCGGGATTACGTTACATCCCTTGCAGGACGTGTGACCGGGAACATGCACGACAGTCACTGCATTTAACACTTGGACATCTGGGATTTGTGCACGTGTTATGCTGTTTTGTATGTGGAGTATACTACTGCTGTTACTCCATACTGCACTCACATGGGTAACTCAGTTAGTTTACATATACATGAGTCCAGTTAATGGTATGTCCATGTGATGTTTACTGGATGTGCTCCGGCATTGGGTATGTATGTCACAGTGAGCCACACACGATACTGTGCTACACCTTCAAATGACCATAGGTGGAGCATGCTGGGGTGATGAATACCTGTCATGGGTACACCCCATGCCCATGTCATTAACGTAGCAGGGACTCCGTGTTGAGTGTGTGCAGAACAGTGCTTACACACGTGCTCCCACGATTGCCTCTGCTCCACTAAGTGACAATTGGTTACTCGATGTTGTGGTGACAGCGGACACTGTTTGCCCCGTTTGGTGTATGGCCTCTGACAATCTGCCGTGTACCTACCGATGTACCTGGGAACCTATACGCACAGCACCACCATATGCTGATAGGCGCATGTGCTGTTCAGGTGTTGACATTCCATGTTCCAATAGCTGTTGTGTGTGCAATGTTTGAGGGCTGCCTATGTGGGATTCACACAGTGGGCCACCTATACATTACAATTTACGGGTGGTCGTGTTTGTGTGCCATCCATTTTACTGTGTGTGCAGGTGGAGAGGTGTGTCAGTCCATAGGGGCCTACACTGTCAGAGTATGTGCTATACGTTCACTCTTTACCAAGGCGTAGGCATATTGGGCATGCCTCTGTCTGCCTTCTGGGGCTGGCACAGTATGTTCTTGGTCTGAATCCCTCTGTGCCTGTGATGGCCTTGGCAATTGCAGTGGGCTATGAGGGCCTTCACCATGTTGTCCCTGCTGCAGCTGTTTCCGCAGGATCATATTATGTAGCATGGCACATACTATGACGATGTGGGCACACGTGCCTGGAGAGTACTGCAAGGCTCCACCAGATGTGTCCAAGCACCGGAACCATGATTTCAACATCCCAAACACATGCTCTATTATGATTCTGGTCTGTGCATGTGCCTCATTATTGAGTTCTTGCATGGGTGTGTGTGCATTTCGGATGGGAGTCATCATCCATGGTTCCAGTGCATAGCCAGCATCCCCCCACAAGGTGGCCATGTGGGATGTTCCCCCTGACAAATACCTGATACAGCTGTGAGGCATGCCAGATATGGGAGTCATGGTAGCTTCCAGGGTGGTCAGCACGCACATCCATGATAATGCCCTGGGCATTGCACATGACCTGGCAGTTGATGGAGTGGAATCCCTTGCAGTTTATGTAGTGCCTACCATGCTCACTGGGTGGTGACTTGATTTGTATGTGCGTGCAGTCTATCACACTCAGTACCTCCGTGTAGTGTGCCACACAGTGGAAGTGACACATATTGCTGGCCAACTCCTCCTGAGTTCGGGGGAAGTATATATGCTCATTGGCATGTGGTAACATGGCATCCAGGAACTGGTGTAGTACCCTGGATGCTGATGCCTGTGAGATCCCCATTATATCTCCAGTTGGCCTTTGAAAGGTACCTGTGGCAAGTATTCGCAAGCTTACACATACCTTCATGTCCACTGGGATGGGTTCCCCTCTATTGTTTCTGCTTCTCAGGTGTGGCCGGCACAGCTCCACTATTTGCTGTAAGATGTCCCTGTCCACCCTGTAATGCTCTACTATCTCCAGATCATGTAGCCCCTGGTAGGCTACCCTTGGTCTGAAGACTCTTCTCCTCCTCCGGGGCCTGCGGTAGTTTTCGGCATCATCCTTCACAACACCGTCAGTCTCTAACACATGCTGATGAATCACAGCTATGGCAGCTCCCAACATGTACATTTTAAAAGTTCCCCATGTGTTTACACCTATGGTGCAGTGTTTGGGAATACACAGGTGTGTGTAGGGTGCTTTCACACTTTATACTATTGTGCTGTGAACACCGATGATGTCATAGGGTGTGTATGTATGATCGTAGCTACAGGGTATCTTATGTGTTTTACTACCGGAACTACTATTGTGGTGCCTTTGGTATTGAATTACATTTGCCTGCCGTGGATTACCTCTTGACCTTCCCTTTACATTTCTGCACGTTCCCCCTACCATTTTCTGGCATGCATCCAGCAGCCTGCTTTCATTTGTACTTTCCTAGACCTGGTTTATCTTGCGTAATGTGTGCTATTGCCGGTCTACTGTTGGTTTGCTTTGCTCTGCTATGGCAGATCTCCTATCTTTGCAATCCAATGCCTCCCCTCCTTTCTTTGCAATCCAGTGCCTCCCCTATCCTGTTTTGCAGGTTTCTGTGAGCAGACTTGTCAGCGGCTGTCGATTGGCCGCCGTGAGTTGATTGGTGTTAATTGCTCAGTAGTACTCCAATTACCCTACTTAAGCTTTTCCTTCTTTTCTTCCCATGATCTTCCTGTTTGTGCTATTGTTCACGGCATGTGCATCCGCTTACCGGGTTTTGGGCACGTTTTCCTCCCCATACACATGCGCTTTCGGGCACCATGTGTGCTCTCAGCTGAACGATTCTATACCTTCCTCCCCACCCCTGTCCTGAAGCTTTGCTTAGCAATGGCCAGGCCAGATTTGCATTGCTCCAATGTGCTTACTGCTACGGTGGCACACCTCTCTGCTGATGTCATATATCTCCTATGAGCCACTCCTCAGTGTTAGAGTGCTGCGCCATTTGGTACATCCTTAATCCGGCGGGACGTTTGCGATTCAGTACTACCTGCCTCATTTGCATGCATTGACTACTAATTCATAGCTACCACGCCGAACACTGTCGCAGCCCCTTATCAACCCTTGCATCTTGGTTGTGGTGTTCCATGCCTACATGAATGGGACGGCTTACAATTGGCATAAGGACAAAATGAGTTGGAGAGTAACTAAATCCACACATGAAGATGACACATATATGGAAAGAATGAATGATTGGGAACAGAATTATAATGAATCACGTTTTTGGAGGGATCAGAAACAACAGGGACAGCCTTATTGAGACAAATATTACCAAAGGCCATACACAAAGGGAAAGGAATGAGACAACACCAGGAGATGGTAGGACTATGTACTGCTAACAATTTCAAATGTGATGAAATAATCAAAGTGGGGGATATAACATACACTCTTAATGGCTTTAACATATATAATTATTCCAATATGGATATACATAAAACTCATTTTAACTTATTGGCCAAAGGGATGAAATATATACCCACCCCTCAGTTTGATTTGGTAGATAGTTTATGTGAAAAAGATTCACTAGAAAAATGAATTTGGCCATATTGTATAAGGATAGACCTAACAATCAAGTCAACATTGAGAAAGAATCAAGCAATATGAACTTGGATTTTTACCAAAAGAGTACTTTTTTTTCCCCCTAGCCACCCACAAGTTGACATGTATGAAAAAATTGTGACTAGGGAGATTTATAATTTGTATAGGGAACAAAAAAAGACAAAATACAATAGTAATTTAACTCTGAAAGAAAAGGAAACCTTACTTGAACTTCGATCGGACACCAGTATCAGGGTAATGAAATCTGATAAAGGGAGTGGAATTGTCATATATGACAATATGGAATATAGTAAAAGAATGTGTGACATCTTACATAGTTCAGGTAACTATGAATCTATTTCACTTAATGAAATTAACATAGCTTATCAAAGAATAGATTCGTACTTGGAGGAGATTTTTATAGATGGGAGAATTACCAAAGAAATCATAAATTCATGACAGTTAGATATCCGATACTTGCCACTCTAGTGGGTATTCCCAAGATACACAAAAATTTGGCAGACCCACCCTTTAGACCAATTATATCAGGCAGTAACTCCAAAACATTCCCTATAGGTAAATATATTGATGTGAAACTTAAACATATATAATAAGATACCGCATATGGTCAAGGATTCATGGGAATTTTTGAAAAAATTCCCCATTCATTCATGGAGGAAAGGATGGATATTTGTCGCTATTGATGTGATTGATTTGTTTTCATGTATCCCGAAACTTGCAGGGCTTGAGGCGTTTTGCAATAGTGTCACTAAACATTCTGACATTGGATGGGACGAAGTGTGTCGCATCATGGAATGTATGAGTTTGGTATTAGACAACAATTTTATCTATTTTAAATGTGAACATTTTAGACAGACCAAGGGGGTTGCTATGGGAGCAGCCTGTGCTCCCATTTTTGCAAACCTGGTCATGTTAGATTGGGAAGACAATGGGCCGGATTCACGATGGCTTGCACGGAGTCTAAGAGTAGATTAAGACTCCATGCAGCCATCATGTCTGATGAGCGATCCAGGAACAGCCTGTAGGGGCGTGTAAGAGAGCTCCTAAAATGGCTCTTACATGGACAGGGACGGGATATGCAAATCACCTCAATTGCAGACGAAAGGCATGCAATTGAGGTAGATTTCCGATTCAGTTGGCAACTGAGTACCGTTCTGCAAATAGCAAAACGGAGCCATGACAGTTCCAAATAAAGTTTGCACCCAGTGCAGGAAGCATGCCAATGGCCAAATATACGGCCATTGGAAATATTCCCTGATACAAAATTAAAATAAAAATAATTTTTTTTCGTTGATTTCCAATATTTAAGCATAGCGCAGCGCCGTGCAAATGGGCTGTGTTCTAAAACCCAGAATACTAAAAATTAAAACCCACAAATGTGGATTTTATTGAAATTGTTAATGTACAATGCAAAGGAATGGCAGGCTGAAGACCACATGGCCACCGAGTAGAGGTTGCTAAGAGGGGAAGCTCAGTCTAAGTCATGTAACCAAGCATTAGTAGGCAATCCTATGTAAATGAGTGTTAGGATAGTGAATCGCTAGTTTACATAGCAAATGAGCACAGTCAGTGGTGTGTAGGAGTAGGATATGGGGAGTAACAGAGTAGAAGATAGGTGGCATCACGAGGGGGGTATGTATGAAAGAAGTGAAGCTCATTGGAGCAGACTGGCATGTGTCTGCTGTCATTTAGACATCATGGAAAGAGGTGTGTCAACAGGTAGGCAAGGGAAAGCCAAGAAATGGAAGGTGTATGCCGTGGATAACACCAAAGTTTCTTGCTGAGCATGCATGCACCCGTGTGCGCGCCTGTAAACCCAAGTAAGACAGAGTGCGCGCATGTAAGCGTGAGTGCGTGCGTTTAAGTCGGAGTAAGCATGTATAAGGCTGTTTAAAGAGTTGTAAGCGCATTTGCGCTGGTGTGTGCGCGTTTTAACCCGAATAAGCAAGTTTAAGTCCATGTAAGCATGTGTGCGCGTGCGTTAGCTGTTGTGCGCGAGTTTGCACTTGTGTGCACGGCGCTCTCCCCCTGAGGAAACAGTAAGGAAAAAGGAAATACAACAAATAGTAGGAAGCTACCAGGGAGTACTAGCAAAGCTAGCAGGTGAAAACAATCAGAATCAGGCAATTACACAGGCAGTACACTAGCCCAGCCCAGCCTAGCACTTAAAACTCTGCCAACAGCAGTCCATTATGTTTCTCACAACATACACTGCAGTAAGCTAATAGAAGTGAAAACTGAAAAAGCTTTACTGAGACAAAGAAATGTTAGGGACTGCCATTGCTGTTATAAGGCGACATATGCAACATGCTGAGGGTGGTGACAATGGGAATGCTGCTGGACAACCCACAGTGAGGAGACAGAGAAGAGTATACAGGCCTAGGGTAACCTACCAGGGGCTACATGAGCTGGAGATAGTGGACCGCTATAGAGTGGACAGAGACCTCCTGCAGCGAATTGTTGAGCTGTGCAGGCCATGCCTCACACACAGAACCAACAGAGGGGAACCCATCCCAGTGGAAAGCAAGGTATGTGTTGGCCTAAGAATATTAGCAACAGGTACCTTCCAGGGACCAACTGGTTATATGATGGGGATATCACAGGCATCAGCATCCAGCACATGTCGGTGATCATGTATATTTCCCCAATTCCCGTGAGGTCTTGGCCAGCAATATGCGTCTCTTCCAGCAAATAGCAAAATACCGTGAGGTAGTGGGTGCAATAGACTGCATGCACATATGCATCAAGGCACCAGCCGGCGAGCGGGGTAGGGTCTACTTCAACCGCAAGGGCTTCCCCTCCATCAACTGCCAGGTTGTGTGTGATGCCCAGTGCCTAATACTGAATGTGTGTGCAGGCTGCCCTGGAAGCTACCATGATTCCCATATCTGGCATCTGATGCAGCTGTACCAGACATTTGCCAATGGGGACATCCCACATGGTCACCTAGTGGGGGATGCTGGCTATGCACTGGAGCCGTCACTGATGACACCCATCAGAAATGCACACACACCTGAACAGGAACGCCATAATAAGGCACACGCACAAACACGTAATGTAATAGAGCGTGTGTTTGGGCTGCTCAAGTCACGGTTCCGGTGCCTGGACACATCTGGTGGAGCCTTGCAGTACTCACCAACTACATGTAACCAAATTGTCATGGTATGTGCTATGATACATAACATGATCCTGTGAAAACAGCTGCAGCAGGTCCAGCATAGGCCTGGGCCAAACAGCCCCCTACCATTACCAAGGCCATCACAGGCAGAGCGTGACTCAGAGGAGGAACAACCTGAGCCTGCTCCAGTAGGCAGAAGGAGGCGTTCCCAGTATTCTTTGGCCTTGGCAAAGAGGCAACAAATAGCACATACACTGTTTCAGTAGGAACTCTGGAAATTATACCTCTCTCCGACTCACACATAAAGTAAAAGGGATGCCTAAGTTGACACTACCTGCTTCCAAACATGTGCAGGGAGTGTAGTATGTGCATCCAACATAGGCAGCCCTGCAGCCCCACCTAAGGCATGAATGCCATGTGTTAAGCAATATAAAGCAGTGCTAAACAGCAATTACCACCATGTAGTATATACAAACAGAATCGCACACACCAACTAGCACAACTGTGGTCAATGTTCAGTAATATTGGCCAACGTTCTGCAATGATGGTGAATACTGAGCAATGTCAGACAAGCCTGGTCTAAGTAGGGCATAGCTGAACAAAAGCCAACATGCTCATATTTGCTTAACAGGCCCTTAAGCAGTCTGGTCTGCTCAGTATGAAAATATAAAGCAGTTATGGACCTTGAACCGAGGATACTGTGCACTATAGCCAAAGTACTGGACCACTAAACCATGACAGTATTGCAGCGGTCCACCTGTATGATGGAATGTTGATATGTCTATGCAAAGTATTCCATGGAAACCCTGCAGGCACAGCATAATCCTTGTTGAGTTATGACACAAAGGTGAATCCTGCAGTGAGAACAGAACCTGACTTCCAACACACACAGTATAAATGTTAATATTGGTCATGTTCGCACACATTAGCAAATGTAGTGGACCTCAGATAGCAACATACTGAAGAGTCACACTGGGCATGCTCACACACTTGAATAAATGAGACAAATGTCAGGCAACAAAACATGGAATGTCAGAACTGGGCATGCTCACACACTTAGGCCATGTCTGAGTACAGCAGTGGGCCATGCATATCTGGCAGTTGCATGTGTTAACCCAGGAACCTGTCACTATACAGCAATCTGCCCTGTGCACACAGTTATATGACAACAGACACATCTATAATATAGTGGAACCCTGTCATAATCAAATATGTTCTGCAGATACCGAAGTTGTTCATGGAAACTGGTAAAGTAAAGATGATAAAGACCTGCAAACAGTATCAGCAATAAACATTGTGCATCATGAACATTAGCATAGGTTCAGAGGTCGATACTAGGCTATCTGCCCTAGGGCATGTACAAGCCTAGCCAGAGTGTGTTTGGCATCCACAACCCTGTCAGATTACTACACTGTGTGTGTGAATAGTAGGTCACACAAGATAGCCCATGTACATTTAGGCTAGTGTGCCTCTGTCTAGCAGGGACACAGAAGATATTCCAGGGCTAAATATACAATCACCCATACAGTCATCAAGATGTCTCCAGTAGGTGGTCAGTGGGTGGCTCTGCCCATGTGAAACTGGGATTACATTCTGTAGTGAGTGGAGCCTCTGGGATAAGAATCTATCCCTCCACAATGTCCTATTAACATCTGTGCTGAGTTATACATTCCTGGAGTGTGTAACTCCAAGGGAGTTGGATATCCTGAGGTGGAGCATGTCCAGTAATTCTGGTTTGGGTATATCTGTAAACAACAGGCACACATCATATCTGAGTAGGTGGTAAGCGGCTGAGTAGAGCTGGAGTTACTGCATCTGAACTATGCAGGGCATCTGTGTGAGTCCCTAGATCTGCTTGGTGAGGACCTTCTGTGACCAATACAGTTGCTGCAGGTATCAGGTAAGGTACACCCCAAATGTGGCATTGTAACCAAGCATGGATGTGATGAGTATAGGGGCACAATGTCCTCACTCGATCTAGATGTGAAACCATATGGGATAAGGTGGCCCACATAGAAGGTGTGTCCAACCACTTTGGCCATGTGAATGTTAAAGGTGACAGTATGAACAAGTCATGTCCCTAAATCCCTAACAACTCCTACCGTATGTAATGGAGTACTACCTATGTGGTAATATGTGGGCATGTTGTTACTTCCAAAGGGGATGACTATGCAACTAATGGCATTTAGCTGTAGGCTATGGCTCAGGCACCAGTCATCCATCGCTGTGAGACCCTGATTGAGTATGCATGTGGCAGCTAGAGAGTTGATCATGGCACCCAGTTTGCAGTCAAGTGCAAAAATGTTCAACAATATTCCCCCTGTGGTAGCCTGTACGTAAGACAAATATATACTGAACAAGAGAGATCCCAGGACAAAGCCGTGTGGGATGCCATGTGTAACTGGTGTATAGTCAGACATGGCACTTGCAATTCTGACCATGTGGGTGCTATCCCTGATCTAGGTATCAATCCATTGTGTGAGACATGTGTCCATATTGACGCTGGTGTGCCTATGCATAATGGCCCACTGGGTTATTGTGTTGAACGTTTTTGCAAGGTTCAGGTAGGCTCTGTGGACAGTCATCCCTATATTGATGGACCTGTTAGCCATTTAAAGAATACAAACAGGTTCAAGAGGCAAGATCTGCCCACAACAATGCTGAAATGTGTAGGACACAGTGTCTGTAGGTTCCCGATGTCTATGTGTAGGAGTCCTATGACAATATGCTCCATAGCTTTGCAGAACAGGCTACATAGGCCTATAGCACAATATTGCCTGTGGTCCATTGTGGCACCAACTCTGTGGAGCGGGACCACTGTCACAGTACGCCATTCCTTGGGTACATATCCTGTGGTAACTCTGATATTGAACAGTGATGTAATGTGAGGGTTGCGTTTGTCATGATGCTCGTGTATGATGCAGGCTGGGAACCATCTGGTCACATTGATACTGTGATGTACACTGTGGGGAGGGCAGCACTCACCTGTTACTGTGTGATGTCAGGGAGGTTATACTCTGTTGGGATGGATAGTTGCTCCTTAGGGGGGATGGGAGGGAGACATCTGCACTGAACCTGTTTGCCAGGATGTAGGCAATGCCAGTGGGTTCAGGGTAGGTTTAGTCAGTATGCAGTAACCCACAGCATATCAGTGAGTGTCCACCCAGGTTCCTGACATAACTGAAGAAGGCCATGTGATAGTCCTACATGTCAGTTGCAATTGTCTGGTAGAAGCGGCCCTTAGAAAAGTCCATGAGTGATTGTAGCTGTCTGCTAGTACAGATCACAGATGCCTTCCCAGTCTGGGATTGTGCTCTATCATGTAGTAGCATCCTCCTGATGTTGTATAAGTTATTAACAGCTGGGGTCTACCAGACAGGTCCCCTGCCATTGTAGTAGTGGGTCCTGTTGTTATTTGGGATACACAATATATGCAGTCCACTAGGTGTCCATAGAATGTGTATGTAAAGGATGCAGCAGTGTGAGCCGTATATGCCACTGTCTCAGGATCCCTGAAGGATATCACCCTGCTTTGGTGAAGTGAGATTTTGGCTCATGAGAAGTTCACCAAGATTACCCAGGATGGGTGTGTGGAGGGTATATGTATGTCCTGTGAGATACATGTATGTTCTGACCTTACCAATGAGGGGTATATTGCTGGTGTGGAACATAGAGTCCCCATCTTGGTGATGAGCAGGTCCAATATGTATTCCCTCTTGTGGCTGTGCTGACTGGTTGTGCCAAAGCATATGAGTACACAAATTGTAGTGACTGTTGGGTGAGGTTGTCGGGGCTTGAGTAGTATCCCCAGTCAATATTTGTGTATATGAAGTCACACAATATAATGGTGTTTGTGAAGACCTTCATATTCTCCATAGTTCCCATGAAAGCCGGGTGTGGTTCCTGAGTTTGGGAGTGTGTTCTGTAGCAGGC
Source organism: Protopterus annectens (assembly GCF_019279795.1). Classification (NCBI taxonomy): domain Eukaryota; kingdom Metazoa; phylum Chordata; order Ceratodontiformes; family Protopteridae; genus Protopterus; species Protopterus annectens. The sequence goes on along the minus strand of NC_056738.1, from coordinate 579,275,545 downwards.
AACAAACTGAAAGGCAGTATTGCACAATGGTAGTTGTATATGTATGGTCTGTGATGCTTTGTGCAGTGCCACTAACCCGGAGGTGTGTGTGTCTGTGATGTATAAGGATACTCCCCCTAGTTGTGTTGTCTGTTCCAAATCTTGTTGTCAGACAGCATGGTATGAAACATAACCTGGTAGTGCTGGTGTGCATAAGTGAGCCTGAACCAGGCGTCTGTCAGTGCACAGATATTGCTCTCCTCCATACTGAGGAGAGTCCTGAGTGGCCACAATATGAGGGTAACACAACTGTTGTTGAGCAGCATTGCCCTTAGTTTCATTTAACCTGTAATGTCTATGGAGATGGGGTTGTCTTCTGAGCCCTGCTTACTAAAGGCACTATGGTGGTAGCAAGAGCCTTAGCCAGCATACCAAAGTCCAAGGGTGACAGGTGCAAGCTGTCCATAGTGAAGCTACGTGACATGTTGAGCATGTCACCATACGCTGACAGACACTGTATCTCCAATGAATGAAACAAATTTGTTAGCTAAATGTTAAATGTGATATGTGTGCCCGTATACTGTGACATCATAATTGGTGGGTGTAAGATGCTAGACAAGTTCAGGGTCATACTGGCCTGGGCTACATGATCAGAGTGTACCTCCATGTATCATGTCATGTGGTCGAGGGAGTAATGTCTGAGGTTACATACACCAGCATGGACAATGATGGTGCCAGTCTTGTACTTGCTTTGGAGTGACCTGACTGCCTGTATTATGTGGCAGATCCTGGCACCCAACAGACAGCCCAAAGTGACTATTCCCTTGTCAAGGCTGGTGAGTGGTACGTCAGTGTGTCTGAACATAAGTGTCACCTATTACAAGTGTATTAGGTGTGTTGTGTAGCATGAAGGGCAGTGACTCTGTGGCATACTGACATTTTGGACTTTGTGATATGTGGGTATTATAGTGGGGTAGAAGGTGTATGTGTGTCTGCTTTGGAGGTCTCTGCTGCTTAGGTAGAGTACATTTACAGAATCCAAGTATGTCAATGTGTGCTAATGTGGTTTGAGTGCTGTTGCTAGAGGATATGTGAGACTGATATGTGGTGTGTGTAGTTACCTTCACCACCTGATAGATTGTGCCAGTCATGGGTCGAGAGAGTTCAGCTCCCTGTATGTCTATATAGGTGCATCTCACACATATACCTGAGTTTGTCGGGAGGAGGAGAGGGTTGTCGGTGTACATGAGGCAGATGTCACATTGTATCAATATCACAATATCCAACAGCTGGACTGAAGAGTACACACAAAACCGACCCCTGGACATGCCAGGATATTATCATGACATACTCTGTAGCCTGATCACAAAGGATCAGTAGGGTGTTAAGCGTGTAAAAGAGTATAACAGGGATCAGTGCTCATGTTCGTTAGTGTTTTGTAAAGAGGAGCTGAGAAGGAGTCCAGACTGAATCATGACACATCCTTCAGCTATATCATAAATATCAATGTACACCCATATATGTCGTGAGTCAGGGCAAATTGTACCTGAGTGTCAATGCTGACATCATGACAGACAGGCCCATATGCACATACCCATCGCCCACTGACAATAGTCCACATCATCATACCAGGAGATATCACATGTAGAATGGATGAGCAGCTACCCCCACTGCCAAAAGCATGGCAGCAGGTGGAATACATCGAGTCCCAATATGTGTCATGCACCAGCTACAGAACAAACAGATCATGCACCTGAACAGTCAGCTGAGCCGCACCCCCTACACAGGATGTGGAACTATTAAATGTGTCACAGCAACATATGGTCTCCCCACAAGTGTTGGTGCACAGCACACCATGTGAAGTCAAGTCCAGTAAGCCTATGAGGTCTGATTTGCAAGGTCATGGAGTCCATCATGGTTGCAGTCATAAACAGAGCTATTGGAAGCTGACACACACACAACCCTACCAACTGTGGAATGTTCATGTGCGGATCATGGTTCCCAAACATGCTAGACTGTTTGCAAGGCAGCCCCCCAGGACATGCATCAATGAACACATCTACACATGTGTCACATAGACTTTGAATAGCCCTTTATCAACATCCCAGACACATGTAGTATCCACAAAACCAAGAAGCTGTGCATACATATGTGTTGACATATGACGGAATGTCAATGTGTCCACAGATAGATCATACAAGGTAAGGATTCTGAGGTCATGTTCAAGCTGTTGACATCTGCTGACCCACATGGACCATTGCTGGAATGGCATAAAACAAAGTGTACACACATCACCATGTCCAGTCTGATGATGTTACCATCCTATAAATACAGCAGGAGAAAGGAAACTAGTCAGTAAAGCAAATAGCACGCTGTGTTAATGTGTCTTTTTCCAGTATCATAACATAGTTCGATTGGGGTTTGAATCCTGCAAAATGTGTGTGTGCAGTTTCCTTTGAGAAGTGTTCCCTTTTTGGAGACTCAGAAAACTCAGTAAAGGAGATGCATTCCTCTTTGGAAAGTCTGATGCTGTCACCATCCTACAAATACAGCAGGAGAAGGGAACCCAGCCAGTAAAGCAAATAGCACGCCGGGTTATTACGTCTCTCTCTAGTGTCAAAACATAGTTAAGCAGGGGTTTGAATCCTGCAAACAATGAGTGTATGTGTGCAATTGTCTTTGAAAGGGGTGTTCTTTTAGGAGACTGTGAAAACACACTAAAAGAGGTACATTCTTCTTTGGAAAGTCTGATGATGTCACCATCCTAAAAATACTGCAGGAGAAGGGAAACCAACCAGTAGAGCAAATAGTGCACCATTGTAATGCATCATTCTCTAGTACCATGACATAGTTAGGTAGGGGCTTGAATCCTACCAAAAGTTAAGTGTGTGTGTGTGGGGGGGGTTGTGTGTATGTGTGCAATTGTCTTTGAGCAGAGTGTCTTTTGTGGAGACTGAAAACACACTAAAAGAGGTACATTTATCTTTCGAAAGTTTGATGATGTCATCGTCCCACAAATACTGCAGGAGAAGAGAAACCAGCCAGTAAAGCAAATAGCGTGCCATGTTAATGCATCAGTCTCTAGTATCATAACATAATTAAGTAGTGGTTTGAATCCTTCAAACAGTGAGTATATAGATGCGCAATTGTCTTGAAAGGAGTGTCATTTTTGGAGACTGTGAAAACACACTAAAAAAGGTACATTCCCCTTTCAAAAGTCTGATGATGTCACCATCCTACAAATACTGCAGGAGAAGAGAAACAAGCCATTAAAGCAAATAGTGCGCCATGTTAGTGGGTCTTTCTCTAGTATCATAACATAGTTAGGTAAGGGTTTGAATCCTGCAAACAGTGAGTGTGTTTGCAATAGTCTTTGAAAGGAGTGCCCTTTTTGGAGACTGTGAAAACACACTAAGAGGTACATTCCTCTTTGGAAAGTCTGATGATGTCACCATCCTACAAATACAGCAGGAGAAGCAAAACCAGCCAGTACAGCAAATAGCGTGCAGTGTTAATGTGTCTCTGCCTAGTATCATAACATAAGTAGATAGAGGTTTGAATCCTGCAAATGCTGACTGTGTGTGTGTGTCACTGTTGGTCAACACAGTGTGTGTTTTGCTTTTACTATGGTATGACATAGTATGATGACAACAGTAAGTGCATTGCAGACATCAGGTATCTGCGTGGCACATATATATGTGTACATGTCCCCTTAATCAGTACATAGGTGTGAAGCCTGCATACTACATGAATACATTTGTTTCCATTGACAGGTTGTGCCGCTGCTACTCAGATTGTAGATCACATATGTATGTATGTGACACGGCTGTCCATTGTTGTGTTCTGTGACCAAGGTCATCTGTGGCACACACACACCCATGACAGTTACTTAAAAGTAGTTTGAGTGAGGGTATATGTCTGGGGTATATGTCAGACATGGTCATACACAACAAAGTCTGCCAAGAATGGACAGTCTTTATAGGTGTACGACTGCCTTGTGGATATGCATTCAGGCCCCTAATGTCTGTGATACACCTTGGGACTCCACAATACCTATGGATATGTGGATACCAAGGGACACATGACATAACATGGGTCTGTATATACACAATGGTTCCCAACATACATGTTGAGGGCTACCACCGGTGTGGTCCTGATGGGATAGTATGTTTCGTACATGAGGATGACTATGCCATAGTCGGCTTACTGCTATACAGCATGTATCACACAACAGGTATATGTCTGTATGATACCCTTGTGTAGGATATGCGTCCCATCCAGGGAATGCATTGTAGGCCAATCCATGCATTCCCAAATTTGGATGAACATATCCTTAGTGCGTCTGCATGTACCTAGGGGGGCTATATGACACACAGGTGTGGTCACAGTAATGGGAGCGGTCATCACCACTGGTTAGTGTTATAGTGTAGAACCGGGAGGATCCAATTGATACTGGGTTCCCTACTACTGTGTGTCATTTGTCAGGACATCATCCAATGATTGCTCATAGTCATGCTGTTGAGGTTGTGTATACTACCAGACTGCAAATCATTGACTGATATTAACGGTATCACCCGCAGCATAGTGTCAACCCATGTCATAAACATATCTACCCATGTTAGTACATAACTGTAGTAGAATGCATAACAGCCATTGAAAGATGCAATGAGATGTTAATAATTTGTATGACAGGATATGCCACACGTCTCATGTGTCCACTATGCACGTACATCCAGACAGTGTGCACCCACCATGTTCACAGATGTACACTTGCTAATCTGTACTGCACACATCACACACATACTGTCCACTCACTAACACATACTGGCAACACATCACACATCAGCCAAGTGGCACATGGGTCGATAATACATACTCAGGCCTAACAGTGGTGTAAACAATGCTACATTGACAATCAGAGCTTTGATGCATAATGTCTGCTCAGATATACCTACAAGGATGTAGTTACACTTCCTTGTTGACAACTTGCTATTATTGCTACACTGCTATAGTGTCACCCTGTGCATCAGCACTATGTTAGCCTGTCCCTCCATCGATAATGCAGATGACAGGAGGCAGCACAGGTATCATCATATGCACCGGGCGTTTTGTTGTTTGCCAGAGCCTGACATTGACCCATTCAATCAACATGTGTGTGTGTGTGTGTGTGTGTGTGTGTGTGTGTGTGTGTGTGCGTGTGTGCGTGTGTGTGTGGGACAACAGTACAGCATGGGCCAATGTTGATGTAATGTGTGTGTGTGTATGTGTGAGCCCTAGTTGTTTGCTTAATGTGTGTGTCTGCATGCACACAGCTCCACCATGTGGCTGCCATATATGGTGGTTTGTGGGACAGCCACAGACTGTACCTGCTTGGCTGTACAGATCACTGTCTCTGGCCATGGACACAGTACCTGTGCCTGGCAGGGGTGCTACAGACGGTATCGGGTACCAACCCTGACTGGATATTGTCATCAGAGGCAGAGGTATGATGACTGGACCCATGTCCCTGCTGGGACTGGCCAGAGCCATGTGCACGTGGTCTACTGGGATGGACAATGGACAGGCAAGCCCCAGCATTGCTGGGGCTGGTACTGCCACTATGGGAGCTGCTGTGAGCTGTGGGCCATCCGCGACCACTGCCAGCTGTTGCTGTTGCTGGCATGCATCCACATTGAAGTCACAACCATCCAGCATGGTCCTGGCTTGAGGAAGACATGTTGTGGAGGGCATCTATTGTCTCCCCCCAACGTCTATCAATGACCTCGGTGTATGTCCGGATGGAATCGTCAAGGTCACGGATGCTGTCATTGATAGCGGTGTTATGTGCCCTCTGTGCCCTAAGTGCCTGCCTGGTGTACCGTTCCATATGTGCCTGAGCCTGCATTACAGCCTGGAACATAGTGGTCATCATAAGACCTGTGAGGGCACACCTGCCAGGGGCAATACGTCCAGTGGTGCTCCCCCGAGAACCCCTGGACCTCCACCTTTGTGGTACCATTCCAGGTCTACGGCTATCGCTGCTGTGAGGGGATGCAAGTGCCATGGGTACCACACTCTCCTGGTCAAAGCCCCAAACCAGGCATGTCCAAGGGTCAGCTTCCGGTGATTTCTCCTGTCCACCTGGTGAATCTGGGCATACTGGGGCAATGCAGCAATTGCCTCATGTACACAGACAACCCTCTCCTCCTACCACCCAGCACAACAACCTGTGAGAGATGCACTTACATAGCCAAAATGGAAGCAAAGCTCTCTCCACCCAAAATTGTGCTAAACAGTCAAGAGGAGAAGGTTAACACCCACACTACACCTCAAGCAACACATAGCCCTTCTAAACCCGCACCACCAACACCCACATATAGCAACACTAAATCCACATATGCAGAGGCCCTTAACTGTAACCTGCCCAAGCAACGAAGACCTCTGAAGCTGAAACGCAAACAAACACCAATCACAACCAATGTGTCACATAGTTCACAACACCAATGTGCCACCCAGCAACAGCCCCTAAGGCAAGACAATGTACCTAACACTTTAGTCATAGGTGACTCTATAGTCCGGCACACTGATGTCCCTCTCACCAGGTTGAATAAGGAGAAAATTACAGTCAGCTGCCTGTCAGGTGCCAGGATCCGCCACATAATGCATGCACTCAAGTCACTCCACAACAAGTACAAATATGACTCTGTCATTGTTCATGTTGGAGTGAATGACTTGAGACGTACCTCCCTGGACTACATGAAAAGAGACATGGAAGAGCTCTCGGATCATGTGGCCCAGGCAGGTATGACCCTAGCCCTGAGTAGCATCCTGCCTTCACCCAGAATGATACCACAATATAAGGATAAAATGATTGACTTCAACAATTGGCTAAGCTTATGGTGTCATTCAAAGGGGATCCAGTATCTGTCTGCCTGGGATGACATGATTGACAGACCACGATGCTTTTCCAGAGATGGTCTGCACCTGTCGCCCCTGGGATTCAGGTTACTGGCTAAGGCTCTTACCACCCCTATAGTGCCTTTTCTAGGCAAACTTCAAAGGACAAAACCACCACCGTAACAGGTACAAGCATGGAAAATCTGAAGGTAATGCTACTCAATGCTAGAAGTCTAAACCTCAAAATGCACTCTCTCAAGGCACTCCTAAAAATGGAGAACATCGATATCTGTGCAGTAACTGAGACCTGGTTCAAGGCTCCAGAGAGCACCCCTGCAATACCAGGCTACAACTCTTACCACACTTTTCGACCGCCAAGCCAGGACCGAAACACTAAAGGTGGAGGAGTGTCAATATTCACCAAGGATATTCACACCACCAGGCTAGTTGGCCAACACAATGTGTCTGAAATTCTCCAAGTGCAACTAACACTAGGTAAGACTGCAATCCAAACTGTAGCTTGCTACAGATCCCCCACCATACCCCAAGATTCTCACTACACCTTTTTAAACATACTGGAAAATATTATGATAGAACCAAACAACCTAATACAGGGTGATTTTAACTACCCTGCCATTAACTGGGAAAACTACTCATGTCCCAACACCTTTGCACAACGGTTCTTGGAATTCATAAATTCCAATGCCCTGGATCAACTAATCCATAGTCCCACCAGGGGCTCTAATATCCTAGACCTGGTCATTACCAACATGGAAAATCAATGCTCCATACCTATGGTCATCCCCCTCGTTAGTCAGGTCTGACCATAAGCTAATCACCCTTAACATCCACATCCCACCCCCACCCCCCAGTAAAGAAACCACCATAAAAAACTTCTCCAAAGCCAACTTCATGCTACTCAAGTCAGAAGTGACAAACTTCATGACACCCATGCAGGCACGGAACTGAAAGTTCAACTGCTGAATCCTACACTAAGGCACTGTCGAGCACACCCACTCATGCATGGATCGTGCCATCCCAAATAGAACCAAAATGCTCTCATCCAAAAAAGGAAGCCAATCTGGTGGTCCCCTGCCATAAACACACTTTACAACAAAAGGAAGAAACTTTTGCAGAAAGAGGAAAATCCCAGGATGCAAAAAACTCCCTTACTAGCCTCAGTAAGAAACTGAGATGCTTCATAAAATCCTCCAAAGCTAGTTATGAAAATAAAATTGCCAAAGATTCCAAAGACAACCACAAAGCATTCTATAACTATGTCAAGAATCTAAATGGCAATGCTCAGATCTGCTCTGAGCTAAAACAGAATGGCAATAAATATACTGATCAAAGGATATTGCCAATATCCTGGCAGATTTATTCAGTGCCAACTTCACCCCCTCTCACCCCTAAATGGCCCATCTCAATACCGGAAGATTGCCAAATTCCAGTAATAACGGCCACACAGGTACAAAGCACTCTCTAAAGCCAAGAATACAGCATCCATGGGACCAGATGACATCCGGGCTGTGTACTACATGAACTACAATATGAACTGGCACCTCACCTAAATTTTTTTTTTCCCCCCTTGGGTTTTCCCCCGGGGGGGAAATTTCCCCCCCCAAAAAAAAAATTTCCCCCCCAAAAACCAACCCGGGATTTCAAAAATTTAAAAAAAAACCTTAAAAACCAAAATTTTTTTTTGGGGGGGGGGGGGCCCCCTTTTTTAAATTTTGAATTTTTAAAAAATTTAAAAAGGGAATTTTTAAAAAACCCCCCCCCTTTGGGCCCCTTAAAAAAAAAATTTTTTTTAAAAACCCTTTGGGAAAAATTTTTTCCCCCGGGGCCCCCCCTTTTTTAGGCCCCCCCAAAAAGGGGCCTTTGGGGGCCCCTTTTGGGGGGGGGGGGTTTTTTCCCCCTTTTCCCCTTTTGGGGGGGAAAAAAAAGGGGGAAAAAAACCCCCCCCCAAAAAAAATTTTTGGGCCCCCAAAAAAATTCCCAAAAACGGGGGAACCCCAAGGTTTTTAAAATTTTTTTAAAAGGGAAAATTTTTCCAAATTCCCAAAATTAAAAAAAAAGGGGGAAAAAGGGAAAAATTTTTGGGGGGGGGGGGGTTTTTAAACCCAAGGAAAAAAACCCCCCCCCCCTCCGAAAAAAAAAAGGGGTTTTTTTTCCCCCCTTTTTGCCCTTTTTTACCCCCTTTTCCCAAAACCGGAAACCCAAAAAAAACCCCCCCGAAAAAAAAAATTTTTTCCCCCCCCTTTAAATTTCCCCCCCAAATTTGGGGCCCCCCCAAAAAAAAACCCCCGTCCCCCAAAAAAAAACCCCCCAAAAAAAACCCCCCCAAAAAAAAGGGGGGGGGGTTTTAAAGAACCCCCCCCCTTTGGGGCCCCCTTTTTTGGGGGGCCCCCAAAAAAAAACCCCCGGGGGGGGAAAAAAAGGGGGGGAAAAAAAATTTTTAAAAACCGGGAAAAAAATTTTTTGGGGGGGGGAAAAAAAAAATGGGGGGAAAAAAAAAAACCCTTTCCCCCAAAAGGGGGGGGGGTTTTAAAATTGGGGGGGGGTTCCGTATTTTTTGGGGGGGAAAAAAAACCCCCTTTTTTCCAAAAACAATTTTTAAACCCCTTTTTTTTCCCCCCTTTTTAAAACCCTTTTTTGGGGGGGGGAAAAAAAAACCCAAAAACAAAAATTAAACCCCAAAAAAATAAAAAGAAAAAAAAAGGAAAAAAAAAAGGAAAAAACCCCCCCCCAGAAAAAACCCCAAAACCCCCTTTTTTTTGGGGAAGGGGGAAAAAGTTCCCCCCAGGGGGTTTTTTAAAATTTTTTTGGGGTTAAAGGGAAGGGGAAAATTTTTTTTGGGGGGGGGGGGGGGGTTTTTTTTGAATTTTTTGGGGGCAAAAAACAAAAAATTTTTAAATTTGGCCCGAAAACCCCCCCCCAAAAAAAAAAAAAAAAAAAAAAAAAAAAAAAAAATTTTTTTTTTTTTTTTTTTTTTTTTTTTTTTAAAATAAAGGGGGTTTTTTTTTTTTTTCCATGTCTGATTTGGGGTTTTTAAAAAATTTAAAAAGGGGGGCCCCCCTTTTTAAAACCCCGGGGGGGGTTTTTTTTGGGGAAAAATTTTTTTAAAATTTTTGGGGGTTTTCCCCATCATTTTTTTTCCCCCCCCCCCGGGGGGGGAAAAATTTTTCCCCCCAAAAATTTTTTTTAAAAAAACCCCCCCCGGGGGGGGGGGGGTTTTTTGGGGGGGAAAAAAATTTTTTTTGTTTGGGGGGTTTTTTCCCCCCCCCCCCCCCTTTTTTTGTGGTGTGTGGATGACATGTGGGATACTGAAGTGTGACCTGGCAGGGGGGGTTACACTATGTGTTGGGGGGTTTTTTTTTTAAAAAAATTTTTTTTTTTTTTTTCCCCCCTTGGGGGGTTTTTTTTTTGTTTTGCCCCTTTTTTTTTTGGGGGCCCCTTTTTTTTTGTCTCACAGCAAACATTCACAGCATGCATTTGGGGGTGGGTTTTAAAACCCCCCTTAAACCCCCAAAAAAAAAATTTTTTTTTTCCCCCCCGAAATTTTCCCCCTTTCCCCCGGGGCCCAAAAATATGACACAGTTTGTCAGTGGCCACAACTGTGGCATTGCTACTGGGTGGGGGAAAAAAAGGGTTTTTAAAATTTTTAAAATTTTAAAAAAAAGGGGTTTAAAAAAAAAACCCCCCCATGTAATTTTTCCCCCAAAAAAAAACCCCCCAAAAGGGTTCCAAAATTTCCTGCTTCCAGACTGGAAAAACCCCCCCAAACCCCAAGGGGGGGGGTTTTCCCCAAAAAAAAAAATTTTTTTTTTTTTCCCCCCCTTAAAAGGCCCCCAAAAAATTTTTTTTTTGGGGGGGGGGGAAAAAATTTTTTTTATTTTGGAAAAAAAAAGGGGGGGGGGGGTTTTTTTGGGGGGGGAAAAAAAAAAATTTTTTATGGGGCCCCCCCAAAAAAATTTTTTTTTTTTTGGGGGGCCCCAAAAAAAAAAATTTTTTTTCCCTGGGAAAAGGGGGAAAAAAATTTTAAAAAAAAAAAAATTTAAAGGGGGATGTTACCCCCCCCTTTTTTTGGGTTTAAAAAAAAATTTTTTTTGTTGGGGGAAAACCCCCCCTTTTCCCCCTTTTTGGGGCCCCCCCCCGGGGTTTTTTGGGGGTTTTTGGGGGGGGTTTAAAAAAAGGGGGGGGGGCCCCCCCCCGGCCCCTTTGGCCCCCCTTTTTTTTTCCCCCCCCTTTTTTTTGGGGGGTTAAACCGGGTTTGGGTTTTTTTTTTTTCGGGGTTTTTTAAAAAGGGGAAAAAAAAATTGTGGCAAGGCACAAAAATTTTTAAAAAATTTTCCCCCAAAAAAATTTTTTTAAAAACCCCCAAAAATTTTTTGGGGGTTTCCTGCCACCCCCCAAAAAAACCCCCCCCTTTTTTAAAAAACCCCCCCGGGGAAAAACAAGCAAAAATGGTTTTTTAAAATTGAATTAATTTAAATTAAAAAAACCCCCCAAAATTTTTTTCCCCCCCCCCTTTTTTAAATTTTTTTGGGTTTTTTGGGGGGGAAAAAAAACCCCCCCCCCCCCAAAAAAAAAAACCCTTTAACACAAAGGAAAAAAGGAAAAATTTTTTTTTTCCCCCCCAAAAAAAGGGGTTTTTTTTGAACCCCAGGAATGTAACCCCAAAAAGGGGGTTAAATTCAAATTTCCTTTTTAAAAAATTTTTTTTAAAAAAAGGCAAAATGGGTTTTTAAAAAAAAAAATTTTTCCCCCAAAATTTTAAAAAAACCCTTTTCCTCCAAATTGGGCCCCCCAAAAACGAAAATTTTTCCCCCAAAAAAAACCCCCCCCCCCCAAAAAACCCCCCCCCCCCTTTTTTTTTTTTTCCCTTTTTTTCAAATTTTTTTTAAAAAAGGGGGGGGGAAAAAAAAACCCCTTTTTCCCTTTTTCCCGAAAAATTTTTTTGGCCCCCGGGGTTTTTTTTTTTCCCCTTTCCCCCAAAAAAGGGATTTTTTTCCCCCGGGGGTTTTGGGATGGGGGTTTTTCCCGGCCAAAAAACCCTACCTACAACATATGTGCACAGTTGTTAATATAGCTGGCATACTGCTGTAACAGAGTATACATGTTGCTAGGTACACACGCAAACCCTGCATCACACATGTGATTGCGGACATGGTACAGGCATCATTACACACACATCAGACATTCATACAGCACACAAATGTATGCTGACACAGATGAGCATTTCCTATGTACCTTACAGTACTGTGTGCCCCTACTTACAGATACCTATGTCTGAGGAATGTAATCTGTGCAGACTACAGGAAACCAGGGAATGTGAACATACACCATACTGTGCTGTTTAGGCCTACAGCTTCAGGTGGTACAACAGTTCAAATGTCGGCTGGATTCACCAGCAGTAATACTTACTGAGCATACATGTATTGCTTCAGCCTATGATGGGACACCACAGTCATACACAAGGAATTATATCACAACATATACCATCCTACTATGTCTGCATCCCAATAACTGACACATCTTTCTCTGGCCTCACACTTAGGACACAAACGACCATGACAGAAACAACCTCGCACTTAGCTATCACACCGCCACAGACCTTGCACATATTCACTGTCACACTCATTCCATCTCACATAGCAGGTATTGCACTGTGTACATGTCTGTGTGCATTGTGTCATAAGTAGGCAATACACTATTGTCCCTGGGGCCTACAGCAGCCTAGCCATATGCTACCCTGGCCTTTGACACACATGTAATTAGATTTCACTTTCTCCTGTCAACCAGATACACAGAGGTGATTCCCAGGGCGTGTTACCTATCCCCCAGACAATCATCATGGGTATGTCTGACATCTGCTACTGAGGAGCCTTGTTTGTTCATGCTGGGTGGTTTACTCCAGAGTATGGCATATTTGCCAATAGGAGCCTATCCCTCCAGCATGTGCTGTTTAGTGAGGTTGCGGGGATTAGGGACCTAGGCCATGTAGCCCGGTGGGATTGTGAGGTGTTGACATGGTGGTTGTCTGACTGCTATGGGTGTGGCATACCTCTGTATGTTCGGCAGAGGTAACCTCTGGGTGGCCGGTATGCAACGCACTGTAGCTGTGGTTATGTGAGTCAGTCTGAATAGGGTATGTGTTTCCGGGTAGTATTACTCTTTGTGAGGTATGTCTGTGGCCTTTCCACTTGCTGTAGTTGTCATGTGAGGTACATACCACATGGGGCATTGTGATGAGTACAGGGGAACACTGACCTATATTTCTGTACATGACACATCGTTTGAAATGACATGTACCACATAGACAGATTAAAAGACTAGTGTGGCACTGTGAATATCAAAGGAGAGGCTACTGTCCACCTGTGTCCCATGTTCCCTTCTGACACCTTCAGTGTTAGTCAGGCAACCACCTATCTGGTAGTTAGTGGGTAAAGTGTTTTGGAATGGGGTATGGGACTGCAGTATCAACACTGGTGTTCAGTCCATGCCTTGGTCACCAGGCACCTGTTGCAATATGTCTGACCCTGTGTCTCCCTCTCTCACTCTATATATATATATATATATATATATATATCATCATCATCATCATCATCCCCCTTTTTCCCATTTACATGGGGTTGGGGTATCGTATTAACTGTCGCCAACTCTCTCGATTCAGTGCCACTCTCCTGCCTTCTTCAACACTCATGCCTGACTGTCGCAGATCTTCTTTCACACAATCCATCCACCTCTTTGCTGGATGCCCGCGCTTCCTCTTACCTTCTTCCTGTCTGTTCCAAATCTCCCTCACCAGATTGTCTTCTGCTTTTCTACACATGTGCCCATACCATCATAATCTGTTCTCTTTGATCTTTTCTGCAATTGGAGCTACTTTGACTTCTGCTGTTATGTCCTCATTTCTTCACCTGTCCCGCAGTGTGCATCCTACCACCTTTCTCAGGCACTTCTTTTCCATCACCTCTAGCTTCTTCAACTGTTCTGCTTTTACTGCCCAGGTTTCTGTACCATACAGTAGTACTGGTCGCACCACTGTCTTGTACACCTTACTTTTCAGCTTCTTTGGCATTCTTCTGTCATAGAGTACACCTGATACTCTATGCCAGTTGGATGAAGCCCCTCTGATTCTAGCTTTGACCTCTTCATTCAGACTACCCTTCTCCTCAACCACCCCTCCCAGATACTTGAAGCTGTTTACCTGTTCCACTATCTTCCCATCTATCTCTATTCTCAGCTTCTTCTGATTTCCACAATCTGCTGCCATTACCACTGTCTTACCTGTGCTTAGTTTCATCCCATGTGCCTTCAGATTTGCATTCCACTCTCCTATCCTTTGCTGAAGTTCTAGATCAGAGTCTGCCTGTACTGCCACATCGTCTGCATACAGCAGCTTTGTTGCTCTGACCCCTCCAACCTGTTTGCTGATGTAGTCCATTATCAGTATGAACAGCAATGGGCTCAGAGCTGAACCCTGGTGTACACCCACTCCCACTGGGAACCCCTCAGTAAGGCCAAACACTGTTTGTACTTGAGTCACTGGTTCTACAAATGTTTCTGGGACTTCAAACCACCGCATTACTGCCCAGATCAGCTTTCTTGGGACCTTGTCATATGCTTTCTCCAAGTCTAGGAAAGCCCAGTTTGATTCTCTCCTCTTCTCTAGTTTCATGCAAAAATCAGGTCAATTGTGCTGCATCCTGATCTGAATCCAAACTGTTCATCTCCCATCTTACATTCTACTATTCTGCGTGTCCATTTATCAATCACCCTCTCCAGAACTTTCATGCAATGTGGTAGGAGTTTGATGCCTCTGTACTGTCCACAGTTGTGGATGTCCCCTTTGCTCTTGTACACTGGCACAAGTATGCATATTCTCTAGTAATCTGGGATACACCTTTCTCTCCACACTGCAATTAGTATCTCCCCTAGCTCACCCAGCATCTTTATCATATCTGCTGTGACCTCATCTGAGCCTGCTGCTTTCCCTGACTTCATTTTCCTTAAGTGTTGCTCTTATTTCTTCTAAGCTGGGCTCCTCTTCTACTCTCATTGTAGGCTGTTTCTGGGGCAGTACCACTTCTGTGGGGATTTCTTCATTCAGAAGCTGCTGGAAATACTCATTCCATCTGCCTTTGATGTCCTGTGGGCTGGTAAGCAGGTTGTTGCTTGAATCCCTTATGAAGGGTGTCTGACTATCTTCTTTATCTTTCTGTCTTTGCCTTTCTTTGTGCCCCTTACTGAGTCACTTTCCAGAAGCTGATAGAGTGCCTCTGATGCCCTATTCTTTGCTATTGCAACTTCTTTAGCCAACCAGTAGTCCTTCCTAGCTTTGTCAGTCTTTTCAATCTCCCACTTCTTCCTGCACTCCTTTCTTTTGATTACTTCCTGCACTTCTGAATTCCACCACCAGCTTTCCTTATGTACCTTATTTCCATACCTGGCTCAGCCACATATCTTTTCTGTCGTCCTAACACATGCTGTTTTTAGGTGCTGCCACCTTGAACTCCACCTATTTCCTCCTCTTCTTGGGGTGCTAGAGCCCTGAGTAATTCCTTGAACTGCTGTACTTTCTCTCCAGTCAACTTCCAGATCTTCAGCCTGGTCTCTGTTGACCTTAGAGCTTTCTCTGACCACTGCTTGCAGCTGATTGTGGCAACTACTGGTTTATGCTGTGAACCGACTGTTTCACTGGGGATGACTTTGCAATCTACTCCAGTGCCTTTTCCTTACTAGGAAGGGTTGCATGTTAGCTACTCTTGTATGTGATTTGAACCATGTGTAGGCTACTGTCAAGCTGCCAGACAGAAGTCTAGAATGGCTTCTACTTCTTTATTCCTATTGCTCCAGCCATGTGGACCCAGGCAGTTCTCTGTCCCAATATGTGCATTTACGTCACTCATTATCAACACCAAGTCCTGCAACTGCTGTCTGAATGCACTCTTTTCCTCACTATCACAACCCTGCTGTGGGGCATAGGCTGAGATTATAAATACTGTCCTATCATTACACTGGAGTCTCATTGCCATGAGTCTGATGATATCCCTCACTGACTTCTGAAGCCTCTTTTTCACCACAATCCCTACACCATTTCAAGCCTGTCCACCAGCTGAGTAGTAGAGTCTGGATCTTTGTTGCACTGCCCTTCTGGGATACATAGGATGTCCATCCTCCTCCATATCATCCACTTCTAAGCTGCATCCTACAATTCTTCTCAGTTCATGTTGGTTGGTTTTATATCCAGCTTTCAGTCCTATTGACCCAGGACTGGGCTTTTTTTACAGCAGGCACACACTGGCCAATAGGGGCACATATATTCCTCCCACCATTAGCATTGGTCCCTGGCATGGGTCAGAGAGTAGGCCAGGTCCTCAACCCAGGTAACTACCCATGTCCATTTTTTTTTTTTTTTTTTTGGCGACAGTCAACATGACCTAGAGCCATATTTTACCCTGCCACGGCATGCAGTTTGTGATCACTTCCCTCCATTGAGGGCCATGTAGAGTCTGTGCTGCTGCCCACAGCTCCATTCATTGGTGAGTTTGAGATGGAAACACTCAGCATGTGTTTTGGACATGGGAAAAACCCCACGGAGACACAGAGAGATCATGCAAACTCCAAACAGGAATTAGTCGGAGGTCAGGATGAAACCTTGTACCTTGTGCAGTGGAGTCAAAGACCTTAACCACTAAGCCATCTGGTCTCTCCATACATATATATTTATATATAACTCTATATATACATATCTATATATATATCTATAAACATATACACACATATATATATATATATATATATATATATATATATATATATATATATATCCATAGATATCCATATATATCTGTTTATATCTACATATATATATATCTATATATGTATATATCTATATATCTGCATATCTATATATCTATATATAGCTATATATGTATATAAGTATATACATATATATATATATATATATATATATATACACATATATATATATATATATATATATATATTTGTGTGTGTGTATATACACATACTATATATATATATATATATATATATATATATATATGCACACACATACTTGTAAACAGCCATTGCTGTACATATACATGCACATATATGCACATATACTGCCCACCTTTCATGGTGGGAATTTCAATTATGGAACAGTTGTGAGACATACAATTATGTAATAATATTGCACAGTGTTGTGCAGAATGCATTTTGCTGTCCTCAGGCCATATAGCCATAGCAGATCTCATTGGCTGTAACTCAGTCCCACAGCATTTAGCCACTACATGACATATACCTGCACTGCTTGCTGTTTTCAATGCCACACACTACAACCTACATAGATATGTGCACATAGCAACCTTCAAATACATATATATGTCCAACCTTCACTAACAGTTGCAGTATGTCCCTTGCCCTATGCACATCTGCATATACATATAGATATGGACTGCTACCACATAAGGAGTGTTCACAGAATGTAGAGTACCTTTCAGACACATCATTCGGATGCCAGCAAATACATCTGTGTTACATACCTTACCTTTGTATTTCTCACCTCAGTCTGTTGTACCTGTTGATGTTTTTTTTTATTTGTTTAGGTTGGTGTCTTCCACTGCCTCTGTTTTTTTTTTTTTTTTTTTTTTTTTTTGGTTGGTTGGTGTCTCCAACTGCCTCTGTTTGTTGTTTTTCTTTTGTTATGGTTGGTGTCTCCAACCACCTCTGTTTATTTTTTATTTTTGGGTTGGTGTCTCCAACTGCCTCTGTTTGTTGTTATTTATTGGGTTGGTCTCCAACTGCCTCTGTTTGTTTGTTTGTCTGTCTGTCTGTCTGTCTGTCTCTCTCGCTCACTCTCTCTCTCTCCAGTTACTGCAAAGATATTATTGCATGTGTGGACAGCAAGTACAGGCTGCTTTTGTAGGTATCTGCAGATGTGCATGTGATGGCCTCTGCACCAATTGGTGCCCACCATTTAGTAATTGCATGCAGCCTGCTGTGTGGTAATTGCAGTTCTCACTGTGATTTCAGGACACTGCTATAAAATGATAGGTTAGGTAGGCGTAGGCCTTTCAGTTTTGCAAGGTGGGGACCATGCTTGTTTGCTGTGGACACTGTTGTGTCAGTCAGAAAGTTGGTATATGTCTCATATCTGAAGCTGGGTTGTAGCCAGTGAAATGCATGTTGTACTGAAACCTGACTGTTGCTTCTTCCAGTACACTCTTCTCAGTGTTTAAGTTTACTCACACCTCCTAATGCTAACACTGGATATATGGGAGTATGTACTTTCTTTTGGAATTAGGGAATTAACTGGCATACAACAGTAGTTATTGCAATGTATTCCTATGGCTTTCCTATGCTCCCTTTACATTCACTCCTTGTAATCCATGTTATATTTCTTTATTGCAATGTATTCCTATGGCTTTCCTATTTTCCCTTTACATTCACTCCTTGTAATGCATGTCATATTTCTTTATTGCAATATATTCCTTTGGCTTTCCTATTTTCCCTTTACATGCACTCCTTGTAATGCATGTTATATTTCTTTCAGCAGCAAGTTATTGTATATCTGCTGTGGCTTAGTGGTACATCATGCAAACTGGTGAGTCCAAGGTGTGGGGATTGAGACTGACAAGGGTATTTTATTTTGCTGCTGAGCAATACAAGGGCCTTGTCATACAGAGTGACAAAGGCACTTTTAAGCAGTTGTAAGCGAGTTTGCACGGGTTTGCGTGACGCTTAGCAATGCTTAGCTACGCTTAGCTGAGCTTATTGTATTTTAGCAATACTAAGCTAAGCTTAGCTTAGCTTATTTTATGTTAGCAATAGTAAGCTAAGCTTGGCATAGCTTATCATATCTTAGCAATGCTAAGCTAGGCGCACACATGCGCACACTGGTGCAAACCCGCTTACTACTGTTTACAAGTGCTCACTCCCGCTAACCCTAGCGCTCATGTCTTTGACAGAAAAGTAAATGGGGAGATAGGAATGTGGTGATAAAGGGTGTTCATAGAGGGGAAGACAGGGAAGAAAAGAAGGGAAACTATCTTGGGATGTACACGATGGGTGTGGAGAAGGTCCATAGCTGCCCATTTCTTTACCAACAACAGCTGTGCATATGCAATACATTAGGTGGGATATTTGAAACCTTCCACCCCTGAGAGAGTGGTGAGGACATCTAAGTATGTTGTACTACCAATTATGAATATCAGGCACATGCACTGCTATACTGTCATTAGTACGTTACTCACATCTGAACAGTTTGTGGTTTCTGTTGGCATTAGCACAGTCTGGTCAGGACGAATGGACATATTTCTGTACTGTGTATGCCTATCTACACCCTTGGTCGTGCCTGACTACAGAAGTATATAGTACCTTTGGGTAGGGGTGCAGAACTGCAGTGTGCATTATTTATTATTGTGTGATGTTTAGCTTACTGAACATGCAGAGTTGCTGTGTACCTGTAAGTCTATGAAGGCTTGTAGTCTGTCTGAGTAGCTCCCACCTGTGGACAAATCCAGATGGTAGACAGAGGTCAGCCTAGTATTCTTTTTTATCTGTGCACCACAGCAGTCTTTTCAGCACCTGAACAATGGCATTGTCACAGGTGGTTGCTAGCAGTACATGTCTACATCCTTTGCTGTTTCTGTGTTGTACATCTACATAAGGGCATGCTTGTGGGATTCATTCTACAGTTATTTGCAGAGTGTGTAACAGCAGACAAGCTGATATGCCTGTGTGTTTCTGACTCTTCCAAGCCTCAGATACTCTCAGGTATATATTTGAACATCCTCAGGGAAAGGTACATATAACTGGGATACACCTGTCATATAGTTCAGACATTTTGCAGTTCAGACTTTGGGTGATTCAGAGCATTTCTATTACTACACCTTTTCTGACGTGCAAGCGGTGTCTACTCTCACTTATTGACATTTGTTATTAAGTGAGATTCAACACCTTTCTGCCTACTGTTAGTACATTTCACAGAGAGTCTGAGGGGCACAGCTAACATTTGTTTACAAATCAGGGTCATCACTGTAGAGCAGTCACTGTTGGGAGGTCTGGCCTGTGACCTATGCAAATATGCCAGTGTTTATCCTGCCCTGATACTGTGTGGGGTGTGTAAGCTGCTACTGTAACCTTATTTCCTATGAGCATGACTGATTCTCTTTTCACAGTCGTGTCATGCAATTCAATAACACCTGCTGGTTAAGGCTCACAGAACAGGATTTGTGTTATGCCATTCCTATTTTCCCTTTACATTCACTCATGGTAATGCATGATAAATTGCTTTCAGCACTAAGTTATTGTATATCTGCTGTGGTGTAGTGGTACTTCATGCAGACTGGTGAGTCCAAGGTCCCAGGTTTGAGACTGACAAGGGTATTTTTATTTTGCTGCTGAGCAATACAAGGGCCTTGTCATACAGAGTGACTAAGGCACTTTTAAGCAGTTGTAAGCGGGTTGGCATGGGTTTGCGTGATGCTTAGCAATGCTTAGCTAAGCGCACACAAGCTCACACTCGCACACCCCCCCACTAACTACTGCTTAAAAGTGCTTACTCCCACTAACCCCCGCGTTAATTTCTTTTAAAGAAAAGAAAATGGGGAGATAGGAAATTGGTGAAAAAGGGGACACAGAGAGGGACAGACAGTAGGAAAACAAGCTCAGGATGTGCAGGAAGGGTGTAGGGAAGGCCCATAGCTGCCCATTTCTTTAACAGCAACAGCTGTGCATATGCTGAAAATTTGGAGTGAGTTTTGAGACCTTCCACCCCTGAGAGAGGGGTGAGGACAACATAGTTTGTTGCACTGCCAATTAGAATTATCGGTGTACATGTCCTATGGACATGTGTGCAAAATGGGAAGCTATGTATGGGGCGTAATTTTTTTTTGGGTACAGATTGCCCATTTTTTTTTTTTTTCAGGTGAGAGTGGTAAGTGAGGTAGGGGAAATAGGTATATTTGGGGAGGTAGGTTGGGGAGGTAAACAGACAAGACAAACAAGACGCATACAGGGGCAGAGTTTGACACATGGGGTGGGTGAACACAATTGACAGGGAAGGTTGTTTGGAAATCGCAAGCCCATGAGCCCACAGATGGTAACAGTGGAACTGAAATCCCCACCCATGGACAGTCACCACTGCACCTTCACAGCCCCTGGGGTGGCTGTGCTGGGGGCTGAGTAGGACGGGCAGGCTCACCCGTGAGATGCGCCACTCTCGCCTCAAGCTGGCATAGGGGATCAGCAACTGAACGCTGGATCTCCTTACGCACCACAGCCCGGACCCTTCGAAGGGTGACGGGTGGCTATTCTCCGCCCACGCTTGCATGGGGGGGATGAGCCCCATCCCCTGCAGTGCTTCCACCCAGAGATGGCACAGGACCAACAGAGGAGGGGAGTCCGGGCTGGCCACCAGAGCCACTGGTGCCAGGTGCACTCGCCAACTGAGGAGGGACAGGTGAGTCCGCTGGGACCGGCCTTCCCATACGTTCTGTGATTCGGTGTGTTTCATTACAACATAAACAACAACATTCCAGATTAATTCTAACAGCATGCAGTAATATTCCCATTAACCCAACACACCACAGTTCCAGCAGTTGAACAGCAAACATAACACATGCATATATTGAACAACAATGGTTATTCCAACCACATGCAGGGATGATTGGTAGCAACAGGCCACCATGAACATGGTGTTTGAACAGGGCACATGCGTCAACATGAGTGCAAATATTTATGGAACAATAGGACATATATCCCAACATTTATTTAAGATTACACATACCCATTGAAGTGCAGAATTGCATGGTTTATGCACAAACAGTAGGGTGTAGAAAAAACCTCCATTAACATCTTATAAACACTTTTACTCTACACTACATTCCTAGTGACTGCAGGTGTATATTCCCTACATGTATTATTACACTTGCCACCATGCATTAGGTTGTGTAGTGGATTTGGCTAGTTCAATCTATACTTGACCTATGTCTCACATACTAACTGTCCAGGATGCCGATGTTACTGCTACATATTTCATGGTTGCATTTATCTACATATGTGGATGTTTTCACATGACATTTTCACTTCTAATTGTACAGAACCCTGCATTTATTGAAGCACACTTACATTTCTGGGGAACATATTTGCTAGTTCAATCTATACTTGACCTATGTCTCACATACTAACTGTCCAGGATGCCGATGTTACTGCTACATATTTCATGGTTGCATTTATCTACATATGTGGATGTTTTCACATGACATTTTCACTTCTAATTGTACAGAACCCTGCATTTATTGAAGCACACTTACATTTCTGGGGAACATATTAGCATGCTACTTGTGTGCCA
Organism: Protopterus annectens; assembly: GCF_019279795.1. Taxonomy (NCBI): domain Eukaryota; kingdom Metazoa; phylum Chordata; order Ceratodontiformes; family Protopteridae; genus Protopterus; species Protopterus annectens. The sequence goes on along the minus strand of NC_056738.1, from coordinate 579,253,323 downwards.
GATTTACTTATGCATGCCAGCCAGTAACTGACTGTTGAGGACTGTATATTTACTTCACAGCTACTAGCACTTCCATCACCCACTTTAGATGGGACTGCAGAACTCTGGGTTGCCAGCACTTTCTAGCACATTACTATTTGTATAATGCAAGGGTACAACAACATTTCATACTAAGTAAAACAAACACACTCTGGGTTTTAGAACTTTATTAATGACATTACACACTTTTCCACAAGCTCACTCCTTTATTTGTTTTAACGGTATATATGGCAGACATGTTCACGACATATTATACCTTTACTAATAGGTTAACACACTCTTTTTTCAGGATCACTCACATATTATTTTATATGACAGTGCCTGCAGAGATATTATTCCAGACATTTGTTACCTTTCTTAATGGGTTACTACACTCTTTTACTGCCTCTCAAACATTTTTTATCTGACAGTACATGCAGAGGACTTATTCAGTCCATTTTATGGCTGTATTATTGGACTACAACACTTTCTTTCATGCTGTCTCCCATATTTTATATAACAGTACATGCGGAATAATCACTAACCTGCCTGGCAGTGCAGCCTTAGCAGCCTATCAGCATAGGCTTGCTGATTCGTAACATGGTCACCTGCAGCTGTAAAGTAAATGAAGGGATATTGAGACATTCCTATCCGTTATACATACTCAATTTTAAATCCTTAGATACTGCATTCCATGGCTACATACTCAGTTGTGGGGCATCCCGCATCCCACGGGCCTCCTGTATCCACTGGTTCAGGTGGTCCTCCTTTCGTCTCTTCAGGTCCGCATGGTGGTGACAGACCTGCTCACCAGTCCAGGGAATGCCTGTGGCACTGGTGAGGTCACGTGCTAACTGGTTCCAAGCCTCTGCCTTGTACTCCATCCCTTGAAAACTGGCCCTGCAGGAGTCTTGCCTTGTGACGGTGGACTAGGAGCCAAACCATATATTTGGACTCCTCGGTGCCCCATCTCTGCACTCAGAAGCACTCTCCCTCTCCAACACCAGACATTCTGACCACAGATGTGAGTTACAATCAGTTATGGTGTGTATTCCCGCCTGTGGGGCTTAAATATGCCGCATTTCCCGCACTTTTTTGTGATTGACTGTTTTGTAAAATTCTCGGCTGACTGCAGACCTGCTTAGTAATGGTTAAACTACCATTCCTAAGTTTATGAATGTTAATAGTGGCTGTTTCCCCTATGTTGTCATGGCTTAGTGGTTCTGTACTTTGCTTATGATGCAAAGTGTCCTGGGTTCAAACCTTATCATTCTTTTATTTTAATACTGTCTAGAAAGGCTAGGGGGTGTGGCTGTGTTTAAGCAACTTAGCTCTACGTTGCTCCCCTGTGCCCTATGGTGCCCTGGTTGGCATGGCGCACACATCCGCGCAAACACATTGCGCTGGGTAAAGCGCTTTTAAACGTTGGGCAACTCTATTGTGCTGGGTAAAGTGCTATTACACTATGGGCAACTCTGTTTAAGCTGGGTGAAGCACTATTAAACTATGGGCAACTCTGTTTAACTGGATAAAGTGCTATTAAACTATGGGCACCTCTGTTTAGATGGGTATAGTGCTATTAAACTATGGGCACCTGTGTTATCTGTGTAAAACGTTGCTTAACGGCAGGCTATTATATATCTGGGTCTTTTCAAATTATATATTTTGTTCGCTGATACATTGGCCATGTCACTGCTTTTAATAAAATTTTAATCATATTTGTCTGGTATTATTTCAAATACTGATTTAAAACATAAATAAGAAGGGGAGTGGTGGGACTCAACCCGCGAATACCTTCTCTTTGTGCATACGCTCTACCATTACGCTATTACTATTTGGATTAAGTTGCATAAGTAGTTCTTATATGCTCTTCAATGTCACAATTGCTAACTGTGGTTAAGCTATGGGCACACCCACGCAAACAAGCTCAAATACGGGCAGCTATATCGTGGATTTAAAAAAAAAATCTATTTTCCATTTTATAATTCTGACGGGGGTTTACAGTGTCAGGGGGTGTGGTGTTGAGTGCAAGTACATATGAGCAGACTCGCTCTTGTCTGTTGATATTCTGCTTTTTAAAACCTCCTAGGGGCGTGGACTTTTAGACTGCTCAGCAGTCGGGCACGCCCCCTGCTTGCCTACTCAGACCGTGTAAGAGTTACGGATGAGTCAGCGTGCCCTCATGAATATTCATGGCACGCTGACATCATACCGTTCAACTGCAGCCTCTGAGTATGACATATTAAGTCTTACATAGAGGTTTCATGAATCCGGCCCAATATTTTATTGCCCAGTATTTAGTTTTCCAGTATTATGCACTACTCTAGATTCCTGGATGATATTTACATCTTATGGAATTCAACTACAGACAAACTGGAAGAATTCATCCAGTATTTGAATCAAAGTAGTGACTTTTTAAAATTCACACATTCTTACAATACTGCAGGAATTGCTTACTTGGACACCTATATTTATGAACAAGATGGGACACTACATTCCAAAATAAATAGGAAAAACACATTTTCCAATGATTATTTGGAATTTGGCACTTACCATCCTACCAAGCTCAAATGGAGAGGATCATTATGGAACTCATAAACAAAGACATTGGGGACCTACAGACATTGGATCCTACCCAATTTGGCTTTGTCAAGGGCAGATCCTGCCTTTTGAACTTGGTCGACTTTTTTGAAACAATCACTAAGGCCATTGATGAGGGTAAGGCAGTTCACACAGCCTACCTTGACCTTGCAAAAGCCTTTGACACAATACCCCACTCGGGCATCATAGACAAACTCACCAGCTTAAATGTCAACCAATATGTCACAAGATGGGTTGCAAACTGGCTCAAGGACAGAACTCACAGGGTCAGAGTTGCTGGAGCTATGTCAGTCTCTAAGCCAGTCACAAGCGGTGTCCTACAGGGCTCAGTCCTGGGACCCCTCTTGTTCGGCATTTATTTTTCCGAAGTACAGGCAAACATAGGAGGTTTGTGGCTGACAAAGTTCGCAGATGACTGCAAACTGGGCGCCATAATTGATACTCCAGCAGACACAAACATCCTTCAGAGAGGCCTCATAGAAATGGATAATTGGTGCCAGAGCCAAGGCCTTAAGCTAAATGCCAAAAAATGTGTAGTCATACCCTTTGGGAAAAACAAGGTACCCACAAATTACCACATAGGTGGTAATCCATTAAGTATGGAAGAGGTAATCAGGGACCTAGGGACCCAGGTTGACAGTAACCTCTCATTTGACACTCACATTGCCAAATTGGTTAGGAAGACCTTCTACATTGCCCACCTTATCATGAAGGGTTTCACATCTAGATCAAGAGAGGTCATTGTACCCCTGTACTCTTCTCTTGTCAGGCCAATGATTGAGTACAATGCCCCATTTGGGATGTATCTTACCCGACACCTGCAGCAGTTGGAAAGACCCCAAAAGTTCCTCACCAAGAGGATAAAGGGTCTTAAACATATGTCATATGCTGCCCGACTGAAAAAGCTCCAGCTCTATTCAGTCGCATACCGCCTACTCAGAGGTGATCTGTGCCTGACCTACAAGGCCATGTCCAATCCGGAATTAATGGACATGCTCCACCTCAGAAAATCCAAATCCATCAGAGCCACGAGAGCAAGAGACTTAAACCTCAACACAGAAAAAAATAGGACATGCTGGAGGGACAGATTCATAACCCAGAGGCTCCCTACACTCTGGAACAGAATCCCAATCCATGTTAGGCAGAGCCCCTCACTAACTCTATTCAAGAGAAATCTTGACGAGTGGATGGGAGATCGTAGGTTTACCCCGGGGGTCATTTCTGTGTCACTACTAGACAGAGGCACAATAAACTAAACCCTAAAGGGCATAGTATTGTCATCCTAAGGGGTGGTGAAAGCCACACACACTCTGGCTAGGCTTATAAATGCCCTAGGGCAGATAGCCTAATACGAACCTATGAACCTATAAACCTATAACATTTACAAAGGTCAATGTATTAGGGCACTACGCATGACATCAGATTATAATATTCTATTAGAAGAAATACAACTTATAACTAATATGTTTAAAGATAGGGGCTATCCCTCGGATATGATGCACAATGTCACTAAATATGTTTTAAAGGAGTGGGGGATGAAATACAAGCCACTACTGGGGTTGGATACTCATACATACTGTGAATCAATATCTGGTAGCACCAGTGTCAATAGTGAGTCAAAAGGGAGTAAAACCCATCAGAGATCTTTAATAATTTTATATAGTCCAACATCCTTTGATATGATTGAAATTATTTATAATTATTTATAAGTATTGGTATTTAGATACAGGTTACACAGGTTTATCTGAGACCATGGGAGCATAAACCAGGAATAGTATACAAGATGGGAAAGAACTTAAAAAGTTATTTGAGACAACAATTACAAGGCAATAGGGCAAAGAGTAAAGGAAGGGTGGACTACACCACCAAATGTGGAAGATGCAACCAATGTAAATTCATTAATGACAGTAAAGAAGTGGTGATCCAAAACATATTTAAACCCAGAGTGAAATTTACTAAAGGGAATTGCAACTCCAAAATGGTTATCTATATTGCATTATGTAATGAACGTCCTAGTTACTATGTGGGAAAGACAGAGAGATGTCTAAAAAGACACATCTACGAACATGTATATAACATTAAGAGGAAAGATCCCACTAATGCCCTTTACAGACATATAGAAATGAAAGGACATTCACAAGGATTTAAATTTGCTAACACTGAGACTATCAAACAGGATCCACGGGGTGGAGACTTCAAAACCTTATTAAGTTTCAAGGAAACTTGGTGGCAGTTATATTTAGATGCTACATCACCACCAGGGTTAAATGATTTTATTTCATGTAAACCCATTTTGTCTATAAATTAATAAGTTAGATTATTACAATATACATGGAACAAATGTTGTATTTAACGTACAGAATATGATCGACATTACTAGGAGAATATATATTATTCATATTGGTATTATAGGGATGAATATTAAGTAATGTATTTATTACTATAAATAATGTATATGTCATATTAATACATTTACTGTTTTTTAATTAGTTTTGTGTAAGTTTATATTTACATTAGAAATTACTAAATATATTTTGTATAGTTATCTATTGATGGTCAGTAGTAAATACATTAAATAGTTATACATCATTTATGTCAGTAAGTTATTGGATAAGAAACTACTGACATACATTAATATTTAGAAGTAATGAATGAGTATTAAGAGATTCAGTAGTTTTTACTATCGGATGTCTTTGTATCATAACATTTTTCCCAATAGACAGATCATTTTTATTTCTATTTTAGGACTGTTTATGGTTATGTATGAAGTGAACAGATTTTACTTTCTGTACGTATAAATGACCTGATCAGTCCGTTTACAAATTATCTAACAATTTTAGGTCAAAATACAAATTGATAGGGTAATTTTACCTGAGATGGGTTGGATAATATAAATTGGAATTTGGTTTTTAGGTGTAGGGTTGAGTTATTACAGCGAAAATTGTTTTTTTTATAAAACATCGATCTTCATTTCAGGAAGGCAGGACAATTTATTTTACTTTACATTTTAAATATTTTTAACAAAACATGACATGTTTAATTCACTGTCAACTGCTCACTTTTGGATTTATGCACAAAAGAGCAGTAATGAATGTATTAGGATTGCATGACAGCCATATTGAGTGTATCTGTGGCTTTAAAAGTTTGAATGGTTTTTGGCATCAAATAAGTTATTTTAGGCATCTTTGCAATTAATACATTGTTCTGAAGAAGCCCGCTTTGATGGGGTGAAAGCACTCAACTTATTCGTTTTTAATTTTTTACTTAGTATAACAATAAAATCATTTTATCAGTGGATGTGACTGCTGGATTCGTTTTCCACAAATACCAATCCTATGGTGAATGGGAACTTACTGGGGACTTCGTGGCTGTAAGGTTCTTAGTATTTTTCTTGATACAAAAATAGTATTTGTGAATCCTCACAGGCTACAGGCAAATTTTTAAGCAAATAATGAGAACGTATTCAAAGAGTGTTGTGAGATTAATGACAGTACAAAGGTATTTGTAAAATGTAGGGATATGGACATTTTATAGCTAAGTTAGATATTTTTGAATAGACTAATATTGCAGTATGGCAGCATTGTGAGGTACTCATCTCTTAGAAAAGAAAAGAAAAAAGAAAATTGGGGTGGTAGAACAAAGATTTACTACAATACATTATGAGAAATAATTGAAGAGATTTATTTTCATTTTCTCAGAGATAGGATAGAGATGGCCTAACACTCATATTAGAATAATCTAGAGATCTGCATATTTGGGAGTGCTTAGCCATGAGTATGAGAGATAGCAGCAATTCTTTGAGGATGTTGGGGAAATTGTATAGAAATAAAAAAAAAAAATCACTTCTTGGTTTTCTTAGAGATTGGAGGGTTTTTGGAAGTTGCTTAATGTTTATGTGAGACAAAGCATGAGTATAGCCAAATTTAAATCAGATCTTTTTTTTTTTTGGGGGGGGCAAAATATGCTATCTCTGTTAGAGTATCAGAATGTGTTATTTTTTATCTAATGCCTAAAATTCACTGAATCATGGTTCCGAATCATTCCACTTTTATGGCTTGGGAGTAGATATAAATGTATGAGCAGTGCAGTGGTGCAGCAGTTAATGTTGTCACCTTACAGCAAGAGGTTCTCCAGTTTGATTCTCAGCTGGCATGCCTTCTGTGTGAAGTTTGCATCTTCTTCCCCGTGTTTGTGTTGGTTTCCTCCCACATTCTAAAGACATGCATCTGGAGCATTTCTCCCCAGACCTCCACTGAAAACGAGCTCCGTGGAACCTAGTTGGGCTTTCACAGTCAACAAATGTTAAAAAAAAATGCATCCTTATCATACAGAGAGAAGAAAATGTCTTTCTTATCTGCACTTATCACCATGGTAGACTTAAGGGCCAAATATTAAAAAATGAACAGATCTAAATTTGTTTCCAAATGATCCTATGAAGAAGCTGGGTA
>NC_056738.1:579233756-579243756 GCF_019279795.1 Protopterus annectens | reverse complement strand
AGCAACATGTAACCTACCATTAGAAAAAAATGCTGAGATTATTATTGCTAAACTACAGCTAAACCCTCAAAAAACAATTAATATTGTCTGTACATATCTTCCCCCAGGGAAAAACCCCACTATATTAGAAGACCTATTAAATTGGCTTTCTCTAAATCGCCTTCAGGAAACAATTATCTTAGGAGACTTTAACATTGACTGGAATTTATGCAAACAAACCAACCCTTCTATCTTCATAAACCTACATGGCTTCTCTCAAACCATTAACTCCCCTACAAGGATAAATAAACTTAATAATAAGGAAAGCTTACTTGACTGGATACTTACAAATAGACCACACCAAATGTATACAACAGGAACTCTCCCCGATGACCTTAGTGGCCACTCACTAACATACATTATCAGGCATAAGACTAATCTTACCATCCCTAACTTAGTCAGAACATCTCGTTGCAAAAAATTGTTCGACCCCAATCTCTTTCAAAATGAACTTATGAAAATTAACTGGTCACCTCTTAAGTCTCTCCCTATAGATGATGCTGTTAGTTACTTCAATAATACTTTTCTATCTATACTTGAACATCATGCCCCTATGCGTACAATAAGAATCAAATCTAAATCAGCCCAATGGCTCTCAAACAATACTAGGAAACTAATCCTTAGCAGAAATAAAACATGGGCAAAATGGCGAACCTCTAAAAACACAACTGATCAGCTAGCTTTTAGGCAAAAAAGAAACATCACTAAAAAAGCTATCCTGCAAGACAAAAAGAACTTCTACACTCAGCTACAACAATCATCCCTTCATCAACCTAAAAAATTTTGGACTGCTATTAATATGCTAATGTCCCCTGGCAAAATGGCCACACCAAATCCACTAGGCTCTACCCCTGACTGCCCATTACAAACTGCCAATGCCTTCAACACTTTCTTCACCTCAACTATACTTAAACTAGCAAACCAACAATGCCCTGATACCTCCAAACTCCCTACCCCCAGCCCCACTCCACCCCATTCCACCTCAAACCTATACCAACCTCTTATATCTCATCCTTGCTTCAGAAACTAAAACCTTCCACCCCCTCAGCTGACAACCTCCCACCTGAATACCTCCAACTAGGTGCAAAAGCCATTGCCTACCCCATTTCCATACTTATTAATAGGACCATTGAAGAAGGTGTAGTTCCATCTATCTGGAAAATCTCACATATTATCCCTCTCTTTAAAGGTGGAGACTCTCTGGAATACTCCAACTTCCGCCCTATAGCATTACTATCCCCTCTTGCAAAAATAATGGAGAAATGTATCCACAAGCAGCTACTAAATCACTTATTACAGCATAACCTCCTAGCTAACTGTCAACATGGCTTTCGGCCATTCCATAGTACTTCCACAGCCTTACTATCCTTCTTTGACTCTATCAACACCAACCGCAATAAAAATACTCTCTCCTCAGCATTCTTTGTTGACCTGTCAAAAGCATTTGACATGGTCAATCACCAACTGCTCCTCCATCGTTTAAAATCTCTCTCTCTTGACAGTCCTGCCATAAACTGGTTCACATCCTACCTAGATAACCGAAAACAGGCCGTGCTCTGGCATAACCATCTCTCTGACCTCCTTCCCACCTCTATAGGGGTTCCACAGGGGTCTATTCTAGGCCCTCTTCTGTTCTCCATTTTTATTAACAACCTCCATCTAGCCACCCCTCTATCAACTTGCATTCAATATGCAGATGACACCACCATTATCTGCTCTGCCTCAACACAATCTGAACTCCATTCTATTACACAAAAGACCTTCACAACTATTGAACATTGGTTCTCTAACCATTGTCTCCTCCTCAACCCTAAGAAAACCAAACTCCTACTTTTTACACCCACTCATTTGTCTCCCTCCCTATATTTCACACTTACATCCAATAATGGTACCCTTATCAGTCCAGAACCTACCACCAAACTCTTAGGTATTACAATTGACAATCAACTGAAATTTGATAACCACATAAACACTACAATCAAATCTACTAACAGAAAACTAGGTTCTCTCTACAGAATCAAAACTTTCCTCACTCCTGAAGCAAGAACTACTATTGCTAGAACCCACTTAATATCTACCCTACTATATGCTTCCCCTATTTATACTAATCTCTCCAAATATAATCTCAACAAACTATCCACAGCCTATAACAATATTGCCAGATTCGCCCAAAACTCTCCATATAGGACTCACCACTGTCTAAACCTAAAAAAACTAGCCTGGCTAGAACTACCTCAACTAATAACCTTCAACCAACTTACTATTGCCCACAACGCCCTTTACCACCCCGATAACACTCCTATGCTCTCCACCCTAATTAAGCCCTACAACAATCTGAGCAGCCTACGCTCATCCAACAAAATATTGATTCATACTACATCATCCAAAAACTTAGCAGGTGACACCTTATTTTCCAACTCAGTGGGTAAAATATGGAACCAACTACCAAATGACCTTACTTCCCTTACATCTCTCCCACTATTCAAAACTAACCTAAAACTATTCCTTTCAAACCACTGGCTATGCTCTTGCCATACCCCTGACTAATCCATTTTCTTCTTCTTTCTTTTCTTTTCCTTTATTCTCTTACTATCTTTTCCCTCTTAACCCAGTTCTTCTTACTCCCTCACTCTAGCAAATTAACATCCTTTCCTAACTTGACTGCTCTTTTTTCACTCTCAATAAGAACTTATTCTTTAACCTTCCTTATACTACAACTGTGTATGTAACATTAACTTAATCTCTGTCCATGCTAGAAATGTAGCTTTATGCCATACTTAACTGCAATAGTTTCAATTTGGTTGTTTCCTCTATCATACCTTGGTCCTTTTTATGTTTCATTTTTACTTTAGCTTAATTCTAAATATTTAAAAAATATACTAATCTTTTTTAATATGTATATTTAGTATTGTAGCGGAGCTTTTCTCCTCGGGCCTCCACTGAAAATGGACATGTATCCAGCTGGACTAGCCCGGTTAACAAATGTAAAATAAATAAAATAAAATAAATAAATAAATAGAATCACATATAGTCTAAAATTATACAGAATATTTTATATTTAGGCCAACTTAACTGAACAATCCCCAAAAACATACAACAACAAAAAACTAAACTTCAAATAATTTTACATCACACCAACTTAAAGAAGAGAAACATCTACAATTCAGAATAGAATCACTTCCAACATGTTAAAAATTGCTCCAGCTGTGGTTTACATAGAAAACAGTGATTATCACTCTGTTCACCAATACGTTTTACTGACAATAACACTTATAAACTAGAAAGAGCATCACTAATTGTATCTAAACCATTGGTCAGAATTTAACCTAAAAACAAACAAAAAAAACTCAAATGGATTCCTTTGCCAAATATGACTTCTACATTGTCAAATAAATTATCAAGGAATTAGACTGTAAAATCATTAGGCTTTTAAAATGACAGTCACCAACACAGGAGATTCAGATTTAAAACGTTTTACTAGTGTACACCAGGAGGCAAAAGACTATACAATACAAGTATAGAATTTTGACTAATTACATTCAGGAAGTATACATTATTTTATACTGTTTACAATTAGCTTTGCCCACCTTACTGACGTGGTCAGTCACAGGGCACTTACATCACTATAGTCTACAATATTTTATTCATAAGAAAGTGCTGAGGTTATACTTTTTAAAAGTTTTCTCATGAGAATAATACAGCCTTGCAAGGCACCTAGTCAGTTATAATGTCTCTCTGTACATGTTGCTCTTTCAAGGTTTCAGTCTTGTTTGAATACAATACTCAGTTTATTTCTTAATATGCTTTTTTGTCTTTCTTGTTAGCAGCTGTGCTTTATCTTTGATAAGATTCACAAGGCCAACCATCACAGGGGAAGGAAGAAAGATTTCAAAGCTTAGTACATTTATTTTTTCCTGACCCAGCAGCTAGTTAGTAAAAGACATAAGCTTGCTGAGCTGGCTACTGCCAGGGTCAGAGTTTAATCACACTGCAGCTCTAAAGCTCCAAGCAATTACATGTAAGATCATTCTTACTGCCATATTGTAAAATAGAATAAAATGCATTACATACTATTTGCTTCTAAACTAGCACTTCATATATGTTTATATATATATTTTTCTAACATACATTTTTTATCAGTTCTGAATCTAATGAAACTGATTGAAATGCTGAAACATTCAAACATGGTTTATGCCAACATGCAACACAATCAGCCAATTGAAAACCCAAAACAATGAAACACAAAAAAAATTGCAAGAGAGAGCAAGCAGTTTCCTTTTGTATTTGATTACAAATAAAACATCTATTACTAACTTCAGACATATTTTTTTTGTCTAATGGTAGTGTTATCAAAAGGGTTATTTTATAAGGTAAGTTATAGGACTGGGGTTAGGGACAGAGATAAGACTAAGGTTATTAAGCATTACTAAGGTAAATGGTGGCTTCTCCCCCACTCCATAGTCCTAATGTCTGCTAACCCTAACTGTTTGTTCATTTTGAGTAGGTTTAGATGAGATGTGTATTAGATCATTTTAGTACTCAACAGCAGATCAAGTGGCATTTAGATTAAGCAATATACACTTACAGACATCTTCTTAGAATGCGTATGAAACACACAGTCCAACTTAAGCAGAGGTTATAAAGCTTAACTTGGCCAAACCACAAATATCTTTAAAATAAGAAAAAGACACTGCAGATCAGAGTGCAAGTGATGTGCGCTGTATCTCTAAAAAGCATGTCAGGGCTGTATGTTCACATATAAATTCCAGACACGTGCAATCCCTAGTGCCATTTTTTAGAGCAGCCAGAGTGAGAACATGCATGATCGCAGTTATTAGTTTGTATATAAGTCACTTAAGTTAAAGTTAGTAAACTTCTGTAGTGACGTGTTTGTATAGAATAAAGCTGTTTGAACAGAACCCACAAAGACTCTTCTATACTGTCCATAGTAGAACAGTGAAATAGTGTCAGAACTGGGATCACAGAGAATAAAATCCAGAGCCATGAGGTGCAGAAACAACAGTGAAGGTAAAATTAAGAGAAATAAGCACAAAAGGAGCCAGAAAAGAATTAAAGGTAACGTGAAGTAGCACAAACTGTTAATCTGATAGAAAAGACAAAACAGGGCATTACAAGCTCACAAACCATATTATTAAGCAAGCAGAAGGCACAAAATGTGTATTAACTAAAGGAATAAAATAAAGGTATTTGATGCCACGAGTAACAGTAAAGCAAAACGAGCATGTTTATAGGTTCATAGGTAGGTACTAGGCTATTGACCCTAGGGCCTATATAAGCCTAGCCAAAAAGGTACCCTGGCTTTTGCCGCCCAAGAAAATTATTTTCCTGTGCCCCTGCCGAGCAGAGCCACAGAAGTGATCCCCGGGGTGAATTTCCTATTTCCCATCCAATCATCAAGATTTTTCTTGAAGAGTGCTAATGAGGAGCTTTGCTTGATATAGATAGGTAGTTTATTCCAGAGTATGGGAAGTCTCTGGGAAAGGAATCTATCCCTCCAGCATGTTCTGTTTATTGTGGTGATGAGGTTTAGGTCCTTAGAGTGTGTAGCTCAGAGTGATTGGGATTTCTTTAAGTGGAGCATGTCCAATAGCTCTGGGTTTGACATAGCTTTGTATGTTAGGCAGAGATCACCACTGAGTAGGTGATATGTGACGGAGTAAAGCTGGCGTTTTTTGAGATGGTCTGAATAGGGCATCTGTTTGAGGCTGGTAATCCTCTTTGTGAGGTATTTCTGTGGCCTTTCCAGTTGTTATAGATGTCTTGTGAGGTACATACCAAAAGGGGCGTTGTACTCTATAATGGGTCTAATGAGTGATGAGTAGAGGGGAACAATGTCCTCTTTTTTCCTATATGAGAAACCTTTTGTGATGAGATGTGCCATGTAGAATGATTTCCTGACTACTGTGGTGATGTGATCATCAAAGGACAGACTACTGTCCACCTGTTTCCCAAGGTCTCTAATCACACTTTCATTGTTAAGTAGACTACCACCTATGTGGTAGTTCATGGGTACACAGTTTTTACTAAAAGGGATAACAATGCACTTTTTGGTATTGAGCCTGAGTCCATGACTTTGACACCGGGCATCTGTCTCAGTGAGGCCTTTTGTAGGATGTCCACATTGTTAGGAGTTTTGATTATGGCTCCTAGTTTGCAGTCATCTGCGAACTTCATTAGACAAAGACCTTCTGTGTTAGCTTGTACTTCAGATAAGTAGATACCAAACAGAAGAGGACACAGGACTGAACCCTGTGGTACTCCACTTGTCACTGGTCTGAAGTTGGATTTGGAGTCTGCTACTTTCACAGTGTGGGTTCTGTCAGTGAGCCAGTTGGCAACTCATCTTGTGACATTGGGATTTATACCTAGTTTAGTGAGTTTATCTATAATTCCAAAGTGGGGGATGGTGTCGAAAGCCTTGGCAAGATCTAGATAGGCTGTGTGAACCACCTTACCCTTGTCTACGGCTTTGGTGACTGCTTCAAAGAAGTCTATCAGGTTTAGGAGACATGATCTGCCTTTTACAAATCCGAACTGGGTGGGGTCCAGAGTTTGGAGATTACCAATGTCTTTGTTTATAAGTTCCATGATGATACGTTCCATGGCCTTGCATACCAGGCTCGTCAGGCTAATGGAGCGGTAGTTCCCAGGGTCTGTGGTGGCTCCCCCCTTGTGGAGTGGGATAACTGTCACTGTGTGTCATTCAGCAGGCACAAAGCCTGAGGTGAGGCTATGATTGAACATGGTACTTAGGTGGGGTGCCAGTTCGTTCTGTATTTTGTGTAGAACGCAGCCTGGGATGTTGTCTGGTCCCATGGATTCTGTGTTCTTGGCTTTGGAGAGTGTGGTTTTTACCTGTGCAACTGTGATTAAAGGAACTTTGCATTCTTCCAGTATAGAGATGGGTTCTTTAGGGGGTGAGAGTGGGGTAAAGTTAGCACTGAACCTATCTTCCAAGATGTTGGCAATATCAGTTGGGTCTGTATATTTAGTGGCATTGTGCTGTAACTCAGGGCAGATCTGAGTGTTGCCATTGAATTTCTTGACATAGCTATAAAATGCTTTGTGGTTGTCTTTAGAATCAGTGGCGATTTTGTTTTCGTAACTAGCTTTGGAGGATTTTATCAGGGATTGCAGCTTCTTACTGAGGCTGACCAGGGAGCTCCTCCACTCATGGGATTTTACTCTCTTTTGCAACAGTTTCTTCCTTCTGTTGTACAGTTTGTTTATAGCAGGGGACCACACGATTGGCTTCCTCTTTTTGGAGGATAGCATCTTGGTTCTGTTTGGGATAGCATGATCCATGCACTCATGTAAGTGCTTATAAAGTGCAATTGTGTAGGATTCAGTAGTCTTAACTGTATTGTCCGTCTGCATGGGTGTCATGAAGTTCACCACTTCTGTCTTAAGAAGCATGAACTTGGCTTTGGAGAAATTTTTTACCATAGTTTCCTTAATGGGGGTTGGGGGCAGGATGTGGATATCTAGGGTAATTATCTTATGTTTGGATCGGTCCAATGAGACGTTGACTTTGGGTGTGGAACACCGGTCACTCATGCTGGTAATGACTAGATCTAGGATATTGTTGCCCCTGGTGGGGATGTGGATAAGTTGATCCAGGGCATTGGAGTTTATGAATTCCAGAAACCATTGAGCAAAGGAGTTGGTACATGAGTAGTTTTCCCAGTTAATTGTGGTCATTTATAATTTATAATTAGAAGGTCATTTATAAATATGTTAAATAAAAGTGGGCCTAACATGGAACCCTGTGGTACTCTCACTGTAATGGCTAGTAAAGGAGAATATTCCTGTTGTCATTTAACTGCCTAATGCCTTTCAGACAAGTAGCTACTGAGGCAGGAGTGGGTGGAGAAGAAGAGGCCCAGGGTGGAAAGCTGCTGGAGTAGAGTTTGCTGTATCAAATACTTTTGATATGTCTTGGAATAAGGCAGAGACCAGATTGCCTATGTTTCTATTTTTATTTATAATATCCATAACTTTCAGGATAGCTGTGTTGGTATTATGATTGGGTTGATTAGGAGTAATCCCCTATGGCATCTGCTGGATTGCAAACTGGCTCACAGATACGATGCAGGATGTTATGATAGGGAAAGTCACCTCTATGTCAGCTAGGCAATGCTAACTGGTAACTTCAGAACTGTGCAGACAAGTAATAAAGTTGCAAGTTTACCAACACTTAGCTGAATCTTAAAAAATTCATAAATAATGCCACAAACTCCAGTCTTAGTTAAAATTGCCATGTATTAAAAAAAAAAAAAAAACACGAACCTTGGGACTTCTTCAGAGCCATTGCTTACAAGTTAGAAACTCCATTCTGTATATTAAAATAAGTTTCAAAATGAACAATCATCAGTCACATCAATTAAGCATTAGAATTTAAGAAATAGTCAAAATTAATTAGTTTTAATACATCAAAAAAACATTGTATCTAAAATTCATGCAAAAGCAACACAGTGTGTGTAATTCAGGTTAATAATCTATGGAAAAAACTAAATCATTTTTTATTCAAAGACTTATTGTGAAGTTAAAGTGTTGAAAAAAATGTGAAAATATGAAATGTGGAAGTAGGCATAAATATGTGCATTGCAAAAGGCTAAAAGATGTACTGAGCTAGCTAATTAGTAGTTCATAATGTTAAAGTTTATCTGCTCTGTTTTTTAAAATGGGAGTAATAAATGTATATTCATTTAAATCAGGAAGTGTTGTAGCATTAAGTCTTCATCACCATATAAGCTCTCTCCTATATAATTCTGTTTCTCATGCACTACGTTGGGAGAGAAGGAAACAGATTCCAAGATACCAAACTGAAATCTATTGTAAGTAGGGCATAATAAAGTATGCTTAAACAGTGTAATGTTGGTGTTTCTCTTGCTGATATCATACAAATGTTCATAAATTCTTTTTCTTAACAGTATTTCAGTTTTGCCTGTATAGAAATTCCCGCAACCATCACAAATAGCAAGATAAACCACCCCCCTTAGATGTACAATGTTCTCGCATGAAAAGATTTCTGTGGTGGGGGACCCTACCGTGAGCTTTTTCTTGTTTAAAATGTAAGAACACTGGTTATATGCACCACATCTCTTTGTGCCAGTTCCTTTGCACCTTGAAAGGTCCTTTTTAGGGTTTTCTAGTAAGTTTTTCCAAGTCCCTGCCTGTTTTAAAGACACATTTAGGTGCATCACCTAAAAATGACAAAATCACGGTTACCTTTGAAAATACTCCAGGTTTTTTCTAGTATCTTTTTAATTTCCTTCAAATGTGACCCATAAGGTAATACCATAGAACTGATGTAACTGTTGTTTCAGGAAGAGTTTTTTGGGGGAATAGAGATATCAGACAGATCTTTCCTTCAAATGTGACCCATAAGGTAATACCATAGAACTGATGTAACTGTTGTTTCAGGAAAAGTTTTTTTGGGTAATAGAGATATCAGACAGATCTAACCTTAAAAAGGGTTTATATTTATTCCCTCAACCAATAATAATTTAATCGCCTAACTTTTTCAAAAGATATTGAGGGTAATCTCTTTCTGTAAACATACAGGGCAGCTTATTTACCTCAACTTTGAAGTTCACTAAATCTGAACACATCCTAGCAGCTCTGACCAGTTACCCCTTGAAGTTACCAGGTAGCATTGCCTAGCTGACCTAGTTACCAAAGCATGGCCTACAGGTGTGTTTGAGACTGTCACTACTATTCAAGCCACCCGAGTTTTACTATGTGAGCCTCATTGTGTTACCTCTACAAAAACACTTATCACTAGTGTGGTCCCACAGTGCTTTGTGCTAGGGATACAACTATTTAGTGTCTGCTTCTCTGAAGTCAAAGTTAGCATCAATTGTTCATGGTTGACCGTATTTGCAGATAACTGTAAGCTGGGAGTAGTCATTAAATCTCCCAAAAACTCAGCAATCCT
>NC_056738.1:579222747-579233256 GCF_019279795.1 Protopterus annectens | reverse complement strand
TCCAGTTATAGCCTGGTAATGCAGGGGTATTCTCTGGAGCCTTGAACTTAGCTTGCTCTGTAGCTGAGCAGACAATGCTGGCTCCACAGTGATGTTTTTTTTAACCTAGAAATATACATTATGCCCCTGTTAGTGATTCCTTAAGTCTTTCTTTCTTTATTGGAACAATGAAATCTTTGTCTCCCTCTACTACCCATATTCTACTGCAGTATAGTCAGCCTTCAGTTAGGTCATACATGCAACCCTTGTTTCTACTCATACTGCATTTTGTTTGAGGCTTACCACATGTGATATTTTTCTGCATAGATTAATAATAATAACAATAATGTAATCCAACTCTGAAAGGATTTCACCTCACATTCATGATTATGGAGATCACATGGCCATTATATTTTCACATCTTTTGCTTTTTGGGGGATATTTTTAATTCTATCACAACAATAACATCTACATAGGTTCATAGGTTCATAGGTTCATACTAGGCTATCTGCCCAAGGGCATTTATAAGCCTAGCCCATAGTTATGTGGCTTTCGCCACCCCTTTAGTTTGAATAAAAACTATGCCTATCATTTTTCTGTGCCTCTGTCAAGCAGTGACACTGAAGTAATCCTTGGGGTATATCTGCGATCTCCCATCCATTGGTCAAGATTCCTCTTGAACAAGGCCAGCGAGGTGCTCTGCCTCACATGTGTCGGGATTTTGTTCCACAGCATAGGGAGTCTCTGGGTGATGAATCTGTCCCTCCAGCACATTCTATTTATAACCGTGTCAAGGTTTAAGTCTCCCGCCCTTGTGGTTCTGAGGGATCTAGATTTTTTGAGGTGAAGCACATTCATCAAATCTGGGTTTGACATGGCCTTATATGTCAGGCACAGGTCACCTCTGAGCAAGCGGTATGAGACTGAATAGAGCTGAAGTTCTTTCAGTCGGGCAGCATAAGACATATTTTTGAGACCCTTTATCCTTTTGGTGAGGAACTTTTGGGGCCTTTCAAGCTGCATCAGGTGTCTGGTCAGATACATTCCGAACGGGGCATTGTACTCAATCATAGGTCTAATGAGTGATGAGTACAGGGGGACGATGACCTCCCTTGATCTAGATGTGAATCCCTTCATGATCAGGTGGGCGATATAGAAGGTTTTCCTAACTACTTTAGCAGCATGAGTGTCAAACGAAAGGCTGCTGTCAACTTGGGTCCCCAGATCCCTGATGACTTTTTCTGTGCTCAGTGGATTGCCACCTATATGGTAGCTAGGGGTAACCTTGTTTTCCCGAAGGGTATGACTATGCATTTTTTGGCGTTTAACTTCAGGCCATGGCTCTGGCACCAGTTATCCATTTCTGTGAGGCCCTTCTGGAGGATATCTGTGTCAGATGTGTTTTCGACTATGGCGTCCAGTTTGCAGTCATCTGCAAACTTTGGCAGCCATAACCCTCCTGTGTTTGCTTGTACTTCAGAAAAGTAGATGCCGAACAAGAGTGGACCCAGGACTGAGCCCTGTGGGACACCACTTGTGACAGGCTTTGAGTCTGACATGGCTCCAGCAACTCTGACCCTGGGGTTCTGTCGCTTAGCCAGTTTGCAACCCATCTTGTGATGTATGGGTTTACATTCAAGCTGATGAGTTTTTCGATGATACCTGAGTGGGGTATTGTGTCAAGGCCTTTGCCAGGTCGAGGTAGGCTGTATGGACTGCCTTTCCCTCATCAATGGCCTTGGTGACTGTCTCGAAAAAGTCAACCAAGTTTAAGAGGCAGGATCTGCCTTTGACAAAGCCAAACTGGTTTGGATCCAAAGTCTGCAAGTTCCCTATGTCTTTATTTATGAGTTCCATTATGATCCTCTCCATGGCTTTGCAGATAAGGCTTGTCAAGCTAATGGGTGGTAATTTCAGGGTCTGTGGAGGCACCGCCTTATGAAGTGGGACCACAGTCGCCAGTGCGCCACTCCTTGGGTGCGTATCCTGAGGTGAGGCTAAGATTAAACAGCTGTCCTAACTGTGGGTTTAATTCCTTGTTGAGTTCATGAAGCACACAGCCGGGGACACCATCGGTCCCATGGATGCTGTGTTTTTGCTTTAGTGAGGGCAGTTCTCACCTGGGCGTTGGAGATGTTTGGGGCTACAATCCTCTGGAATAGATATCTCTCCTTTGGGGAGGGGGAGAAGTTTGCACTGAACCTGTCAGCCAGTATGTTAGCAATGTGTAGGTTCAGTAATTTTCACATCATTTTGACCTAATTCTGAGCATATCTGGGAGTTTCCTCCTAGGTTTCTAACATAGCTAAAGAAGGCCTTATGATTGTCTTTAGAGTCCTTGGCGATTTTTCTCTCAAAATTTGCTTGGATGATTTTATGAGAGCTCTTAGTTTTTACTTATAATGATCAAGGTGTCTTACCTTTCAAGGATTTTGCTCTATCTTGTAGTAGCTTCCTCCTTTTGTTGTAGAGCTTGTTTATGGCTGGGGTCCACCAGACTGGACGCTTGCCTTTGGTACAGAGAGTCTTAGTTTTGTTTGGGATTGCCTGATCCATGCAGTCCTGTAGGTGCTGGTAGAAGGCATTTGTAAGTGATTTAGCGGTTTGAGTAATGTTTACCACTGGCTCAGGGGCCTTAAAGGAGACCACACTAGTTTTTAGAAGTGTGAAATCGGCTTTTGAGAAGTTTATCACTGTGGTCTTTTTGTTTCAGGTGGGGCGGGATGAGGACCTCCAGCGAGATTAGTTTATGATCTGATCTCACCAGTGAGGGTATACTTCCGGTGTTGAACATTTTGATCCCATGTTCGTGATGATGAGATCAAGTATGTTTTCACCTCTTGTGGGAATGGTGACTAGTTGTTCCATGGCATTTGAGTTTATGAACTCCAGGAATCTTTGGATTAGAGTGTTCGGGCTTGAGTAGTGTTCCCAGTCTATATTAGGGTAGTTGAAGTCACCTAGTATGATGGTGTTTGGAGATACATTTATCCCCTCCAATGTTTTCAGGAAGGCCATGTGAGGTTCCTGAGTTTGAGAGGGTGGCCTGTAACATGCTACAAATTGCAGAGCAGTTTTGCCTATGGTTAATTGCACCTGGATGTTCTCCAATGCATCGTGCGTTGCCACCAACCTTGAGGTGTGGGTGTCCTTTATGAATATGGACACCCCCCCTCCTTTCTTGGTGTTGTCCGGATTTTGGGGCGGAGCGCATGATATGAGGTGAAACCTGTTAGTGCTGGGGTGCTCTCAGGAGCCTTGAACCAGGTTTCTGTCACAGCACAGACATCGATGTTCTCCATATTGAGAAGGGCCTCGAGCGCGTGCATCTTGAGATTGAGACTTCTGGCGTTGAGCAGCATTACCCTTAGTTTTTCCTTTTGGTGTTCTAGGGTGGTAGGTTTAGAATTTGAGCCTTGCCTAAAAAGGCACTATGGGGTCGCAAGAGCCTTTGCCAATATCCGGAAGCCCAGGGTGACAGGTGCAAGCCGTCCGTTGAAGCAGCGTGACTTGTCCAGCATGTCATCCCAGGCAGACAGACATTGGATCCCCTTTGAATGACACCAGAATTTAAGCCAATTATTAAAGCTGATCATCTTATCACTGTATTGTGGCATCATTCTAGGTGAAGGTAGGATACTGCTCAAGGTCAGGGTCATACCTGCCTGGGCTACATAATCAGTGAGCTCCTCGATGTCCCTTTTCATGTAGTCCAAGGAGGTACGTCTCAGGTCGTTGACACCAGCATGGACAATGACTGAGTCGTACTTGTACCTGCTGTTGAGAGACATGAGTGCTTGCGTTAGGTGGTGGATTCTAGCGCCCGACAGGCAGCTTACTGTGACCTTCTCCTTACTCAGTCTGGTGAGCGGGACGTCAGTGTGTCTGACTATGGAATCACCAATGACAAGTGTGTCTGGCATTTTGTTTGGCCTTAAGGGCTGTGACTGTTTGACACTCTGACTGTGTGGTCTATGTGTTGCATGTGTTGGGTCGTGAGGTGGTAGTTGTTTGGGTGTTTGCTTTGGTGGCCTCTGCTGTTTTGGTAAATTTTTGATCAGAGCCTCCGAGTATGTCTTTGTGTGAGTATGTGTATGATTTGAAGTTGTGATGGTACCATGTGTGACTGGGTATGTATTGTGTGTGGTTACCTTCTCCTCCTGTCTGGTTTTGCCAGTCCTATGTTGAGATAGCTCAGCCTCCAGTTTGGCCGTATAGTTGCATCTCTCACATGTATTTGTGTTTTGTGGGAGAAGGAGAGGATTGTCTGTGTACATGAGGCAATTGTAACATTGCCTCAATATTCAGGTTCACCAGTTGAGCTGGAGAGGACACTAGCAACTGATCCCTCGACATACTAGAAGTAGTAGATAAAGAACTTTCAAAGGACTCCGGGAAGTGGGTTTTAGGCTGGTGGGTACTATCTATAATAAGAGTGCTTTATCAAGGTGCAAGTACTGTAGGAGTAAGTGCTAGGCTTTACAGATAGAGAATAGTCTACTTGGGAATCAAGTAGAGATGAACTTTTCAGTTATAGGATATGCTGGTTAGATCAGCAGTACAGTTTAGCGTGTTTTATAGCAGGGGCTGAAGGGAGCTAGGAATTGGCCCAAAACGACCAATGGACTACTAGTTTCTGGCTGAAACTTCACCAAATCGGACAAAAAGGCCGCTCAGTGCTTCCCACTCCCACTGGTAAGCAAAGAAACTTCCCTCCTTACTAATAAGGCAATGGATCAGTAACAGGAACTAAAAACAAAGCCCAGGGATCAGCAACTCTGAAACTGGACTACTCTAGTTCAGTAAGGCGGGAAAACAAGAGATTTTTTGTTTTATTACAGAGATAAGGAAAAAACAGACAATAAATGCTATAAATGCTGTAAATCGGCTAGCGCACTTTAGTGTGTAGCCTACAGAAACAATTTGCAACAATTAGTAACTTAAAGTGCAATAAACAGTGTAAAATGCAGAAATCACTTAAAGTAGCAGTAAAACAGGCGAAATGCAGTCGCTAGCTTAATAACAGTGGGAAAGCCACAAAAAATACTTATATCTGGTAGAAAGTCACTCTTTTAGCTCTCTACTGCTTGGATCACTCTGCAGGCCACCACGAGGATCTGTGCTGAGTTGGTACAAGCTGGAAAACGCGTGTTTAGCGTGTTTTATAGCAGGGGGCTGAAAGGAGCTAGGAATTGGCCCAAAACGACCAATAGACTACTAGTTTCTGGCTGAAACCTCACCAATTCGGACAAAAAGGCTGCTCAGTGCTTCCCACTCCCACTGGTAAGCAAAGAAACTTCCCTCCTTCCTAATAAGGCAATGGATCAGTAACAGGAACTAAAAACAAAGCCCAGGGATCAGCAACTCTGAAACTGGACTACTCTAGTTCAGTAAGGTGGGAAAACAAGAGATTTTTTTTTTTTTTTTTTTTTTACAGAGACAAGGAAAAAACAGACAGTAAATGCTATAAATGCTTTTAAGTGGCTAGCACACTTGAGTGTGTTAGCCTACAGGTAAAATTAAGCAACAAATAACTTTTTAAGAGTTAATCAACACAAAAACAGTTTAAATAGAATGCAGAGCTGTATAAGCAGGCTAAGATGCAGTCGCTAAGCAGTAAATATTCAAAAAGCCAGAAAAAAATACTTAAATCAGTTATAGCAAATACAGTTATAACAAATGCTCTGAAATATACTGTATATTTCCAATATGTTTGAGAAGGACAGTCAGAACACAAGAAGGTTCAGGCGAAAAAGAAAAAAAAAGTTTTGTTTTACTTTTTGAAAAGGGAAAAAGGAGGAACAGAAGGCCTTATCAAATGTTCTCTCTGTATTAAGAAGAATGAGCTAATGACACTAGACTGGGAGGTGTGTCACAGTAGGGGCGGGCAACTGCAAAGCCACCAAGTATAAGAGCAAGACACCAACAGGGAGGGAGGGTGGGACCCTAAGACAGCAAGCACTACAGATTCTGAAAGTTTTTAAACAGATAAAGATTTCTGAAGATTCTGAATAGACAAAGTGCTTTATATATATTAAATTATAAAAACAGTAATCTGTAAAAATAATCAAAAGATACTTATATTTTGTAGCTCAGTTGCGGTCAAACAACTTCTCCAGCCTGCACTGTGTGCAAAGACAAAGACCAGAACAACAACTTTTTTTTTTTTTTTACAAGAACACAAAAGAACCAGCCCCCACTAGCCAAGAGATAATTACACAGAGTAAATGTTTCAGTTTATACAATAGCCTAAGACAGCAAGCACTACAGATTCTGAAAGTTTTTAAACAGATAAAGATTTCTGAAGATTCTGAATAGACAAAGTGCTTTATATATATTAAATTATAAAAACAGTAATCTGTAAAATAATCAAAAGATACTTATATTTTGTAGCTCAGTTGCGGTCAAACAACTTCTCCAGCCTGCACTGTGTGCAAAGGCAAAGACCAGAACAACAACTTTTTTTTTTTACAAGAACACAAAACACAAAAGAACCAGCCCCCACTAGCCAAGAGATAATTACACAGAGTAAATGTTTCAGTTTATACAATAGCCTAAGACAGCAAGCACTACAGATTCTGAAAGTTTTTAATCAGATAAAGATTTCTGAAGATTCTGAATAGACAAAGTGCTTTATATATATTAAATTATAAAAACAGTAATCTGTAAAAATAATCAAAAGATACTTATATTTTGTAGCTCAGTTGCGGTCAAACAACTTTTCCAGCCTGCACTGTGTGCAAAGACAAAGACCAGAACAACAACTTTTTTTTTTTTTACAAGAACACAAAAGAACCAGTCCCCACTAGCCAAGAGATAATTACACAGAGTAAATGTTTCAGTTTATACAATAGCCTAAGACAGCAAGCACTACAGATTCTGAAAGTTTTTTAAACAGATAAAGATTTCTGAAGATTCTGAATAGACAAAGTGCTTTATATATATTAAATTATAAAAACAGTAATCTGTTAAATAATCAAAAAATACTTATATTTTGTAGCTCAGTTAGGTCAAACAACTTCTCCAGCCTGCACTGTGTGCAAAGACAAAGACCAGAACAACAACTTTTTTTTTTACAAGAACACAAAAGAACCAGCCCCCACTAGCCAAGAGATAATTACACAGAGTAAATGTTTCAGTTTATACAATAGCCTAAGACAGCAAGCACTACAGATTCTGAAAGTGTTTTAAACAGATAAAGATTTCTGAAGATTCTGAATAGACAAAGTGCTTTATATATATTAAATTATAAAACAGTAATCTGTAAAAATAATCAAAAGATACTTATATTTTGTAGCTCAGTTAGGTCAAACAACTTCTCCAGCCTGCACTGTGTGCAAAGACAAAGACCAGAACAACAACTTTTTTTTTACAAGAACACAAAAGAACCAGCCCCCACTAGCCAAGAGATAATTACACAGAGTAAATGTTTCAGTTTATACAATAGCCTAAGACAGCAAGCACTACAGATTCTGAAAGTTTTTAAACAGATAAAGATTTCTGAAGATTCTGAATAGACAAAGTGCTTTATATATATTAAATTATAAAAACAGTAATCTGTAAAAATAATCAAAAGATACTTATATTTTGTAGCTCAGTTGCGGTCAAACAACTTTTCCAGCCTGCACTGTGTGCAAAGACAAAGACCAGAACAACAATTTTTTTTTTTACAAGAACACCAAAGAACCAGCCCCCACTAGCCAAGAGATAATTACACAGAGTAAATGTTTCAGTTTATACAATAGCCTAAGACAGCAAGCACTACAGATTCTGAAAGTTTTTAAACAGATAAAGATTTCTGAAGATTCTGAATAGACAAAGTGCTTTATATATATTAAATTATAAAAACAGTAATCTGTAAAAATAATCAAAAGATACTTATATTTTGTAGCTCAGTTGCGGTCAAACAACTTCTCCAGCCTGCACTGTGTGCAAAGACAAAGACCAGAACAACAACTTTTTTTTACAAGAACACAAAAGAACCAGCCCCCACTAGCCAAGAGATAATTACACAGAGTAAATGTTTCAGTTTATACAATAGCCTAAGACAGCAAGCACTACAGATTCTGAAAGTTTTTAAACAGATAAAGATTTCTGAAGATTCTGAATAGACAAAGTGCTTTATATATATTAAATTATAAAAACAGTAATCTGTAAAAATAATCAAAAGATACTTATATTTATACTTATACTTATATTACAGAGTTGTAAAAAGCAATGGTAATCCTTCAGGCTGCAGTAAACTTGAATTAGTTCATGTGTACTCCCCCTTTCACAAATATTTATCTTCACTAAAAACATAGAATTGCAGTGGGAAAAACAAATATAATCTGATGACATGAGATATTGCATCTTCCCAAGTATACCTTCCTGACAGTTATTCTGTCTAGTTGGATACTTGTCATTCGTCATTGAGCTGTGTCTTGATTTTTGTTTTAGGTAAAATTGTTTGACTTATGTCCTGTGCATTATTTTATTCTGCTATTGTTTTGATTGCATAGTGATGCTTTCACAAATACTTCAGTGAAGGGAATCTTCTGAGAGGCACCTACCTGTAAACTCATTTTTCTATAGAAGGGATCTTCTTTGCAAATGTGAAGAATCTGGTTATAGTGTTATAGCATAAAAGTTCTTTGGTTGAGAGCAGGACTGGTTGAGAAAAGCACAAGAAATAAGGACATTTATAATATTCATTTTTTAGAGAGTAGTCCCGATAGATAGAAACAGCTAGAATTCTGACAGCTGATCTATATTTAAAATGGACATTGAGGAATCATATAGCGACATGATGTTATAAATCACATGAGCATTTATAGTAAGACCAAATAATGGTGACATAACATTGGCTAAGTAGAAAATGTAATTTGATAAAAGCATCAGGTCACTGTTAACAACAAATGACCATAATAACTTTCACACACATGGCTGAAGGCACAAATAAAAAAACAATGAATCTGTTACTAAATAAAGACAGCATATAATGTAGTGTCTAAATTACTTTTCTTTGAAAGGAAATGTGTAATATTTCCTGGTCTGTTTTTGCTTCTGATCACAATAGCAAGCTAAAATAGGTTACCACTATAAATAAAAATAATTGCCCAAATTTCATCCATCTACTGTGACAGTTTTCATTTTGTAAAGCCTGCCTTTATAAAATATGTCTGTTTTACCTTCCACTATATCCAGACAATGTTATTTTGATTTCTTAACATTCATTTGTTCTTCCCTTATCCATTTTATCCATTTCTGAACCATGGGAGAATTGAAACCTGCCCTGTCATTCAGTGAGCAAGAAACAAAGAAAACCATCATTAGCAGAGCATTATTCAACGCAAGAGACACAGTGATATACACATTACAGATACATCTACAGGCAATTTTATATAATCACAAGTTTACCAGCAGCAGGTCTTTAGAATGCCTATAAAAAGCTCCAGAATCCATCAAAAGTTCATATAGATACAAAAAGAACAAAGACAGAGGAGCTAGTTGACAAATTAACTTCAGACTGGTAGTGAGGCAGCCAGAATGAACCCTATCAGAACTTATTTTATTACATTCTATATCTGATCGTTTTTAAGAAAAATGATAATCATACCATATTTCTCTGCGTTTGTACTGAATAAAGAAGTATGAAGTATTTTTTTTTTATAATTAGTTTCAAAATAGACTTTTGTCCGTGTTATTATTTTCTATCTGATAGTTACGAGTGTCCAAAAACATGTTCAGTTGCTTAGGTTTTCCTGTAATTTCATCTGTTTCTCATTCCTTCATATCTACCGTATGGTGACTGGCTCTGCCAACATGAGCTTTCATTTTATTTTGTGGATTCACTTGATTAATACCTGGCGTTCCACTTACAAGAACCTCTGACATGCCCTTGGACTAGAGTAGGTGTGTTCTGCATTCTCTTACGTTGCTTTGGCATAGCAGATCTTGTGGAATATTGAACAAAAGAGGACATTTCCTGCTGCAGTACTTTCTACTTCACTTTGCTTATCACTTTTTAACAAATATACTAAAGGAATGCAAAATGTGATAATCATATTCTGCTGTCTACCTGAGGAGTGTTTGGATTTTATCATAGTGAAGACCACCATTTTGAACTTGAAAGCAAAGATGTATTAAATGAGTAGCATAAACTAATTATTTGGATCTCAAAAGACTGTCACTTACAGCTGCTGTATGTCTTGTGTCACACAGCCTAACACTGCATAGCAAAACCTGTGAAACATCTACTATAAATCAGAATTATTAGAACTAAGCCAAAGTATTATCAAGTGCATCTTTCTAATTAATGCTGTGCTGCGACACAGTACCTTTCTTTGCATGGAAACTTACTGCAGATCATGCATGTTTCCATGGCAACCACCCACACAGTAAAAAGAAAAATCAGAGTACCAATTTTAGCACAGTTGTCAGAGTATTTTATTTTCAACTTAGAGTAAGCCTATTTCACTAACTGTTAGCCTTCTGATGCAGTGTATAATAAAGACAATTTGCTGTGTGAGAGCTGAAAGGATTAGGAGA
>NC_056738.1:579217747-579220247 GCF_019279795.1 Protopterus annectens | reverse complement strand
AATTTTCAGCAGAGGCCAGGTGAGAAATGCTCCAGATGCATGCCTTTACTTATTTATTTATTGCTTGTTTGTTTGTTTGTTTGTTTGTTTGTTAACTGGGCTTGTGGCCCTTTTTCAGTGGAGACCCGAGGAGAAAAGCTCCAGTACATAGTACAAAATACAGAAAGTCACAACATTACAAAATACAGAAAGTCACAACATTACAAAATACAGAAAGTCACAACATTACAATAGACAAGATAAGTTACATAGTACAAACTGTGCAGAAATCACAGTTTTACAATAAAATATATGTTGCATTACATTTAAGAGAATGTCAGTTTGAGTATATGTGCAAGATAAGCCAGAGGCTTGCATGCATAATATTTTTAAGAAAGATGTACAGAGAAAATATTATAAAATAAAACTCCCAAACTGATAAAACAACCAGTGAAAAAAAAAAACAAAATGTACTAAGAAAAAACAATAACACTGGTGTAACAAGGTTAAAAACAAAAGCATTTAATGGAGTAAGCCCTTTCACAGATACACCGTTTCTTCAGACTACAAACAAACAAACATCACATTTAAATGCTAAAACAATCAAACTAATTATGACATCGTACAATTAGAACCTAGCTTACTTAAAGGAACACTGTATAGCAACTCTTAAAAACAATAAAATCAATGCTTCAGTGGCTTTGCCTTGAGAAAGGGTTTACGTGAAAACATGCTGTTCAAGCCTGGAGGCTTGTCTGCAAGGAATCGCAAAATCCATTCTTGTTCAACTAGTTTAGTAGCATTTTTAAAGTCTCCCCCTCTCTTCTTAGTAGCTACAATCTGAAGTACTAAAAATTTAAATGTGTGGTCCATGCCTTCCTTCGTGTTATGCATAGCTAGTGCACTGTTTGCACAATAGTAGTATGCATCCAAAACACACTAAACAGAATATTATACAAGGACAAGTTTTTAAGATGGTGGGTCTACATAATGATGATAACCAGCTGCAACTTGCTTAGGACCAACTGAAATCAGAATTACTTGAGAGATGATGTAAAGGGTATGACGTTGATAAATGTGTTTTGAGGCCTGGAGTACCAGGCATGATAGATGTAAACCTTATTATAATGAGAATATTGTTCTCTTACAGATGGAAGTTAGTAGGAATGATGTTGGACGCAGCACCAATAATGTTCTACGGATGCCTTTAACCTTTGCTAGTGACATTAATGTGGTATGTGAGGTTATTAATAAGAACTGGGACATTCTGTCTACAGTTGAAGGGCTTAAAAGGGTGATAGGTGTAAAACCTAATTTTACCTTTTGCAGTAACAGGTCTTTGAAAAGCCATTTGTGTTATAGAACTGCTGATTTTCCTGAGTTTCCTAGGTCAGAGAGAATAGGTACTTATGTATACAGAAACTGTATGGCATGTAGACATATACACCCTGGAGGACCTTTTACACATCCCAGTTTAGGTTTTAAGATTGACCACTATCTCTATGCTGAATGTAGGATTGTAATTTTGTTTATTTTCGCTACTGTGTTAAATGTTTTTCTTTCTATGTAGGTAAAACGAATCATTGCCTTAAGGATAGGATACTAGAACATTTTAGGGGCAATAGGAATATGAAAGAAAACAGTGCACTAGCTATGCATAACATGAAGGAAGGCATGGACCACACATTTAAGTTTTTAGTATTTCAGATTGTAGCTACTAAGAAGAGAGGGGGAGACTTTAAAAATGCTACTGAACTAGTTGAACAAGAATGGATTTTGCGATTCCATGCTGACAAGCCTCCGGGCTTGAACAGCATGGTTTCACTTAAACCCTGTCTCAAAGCAAAGCCACTGAAGCATTGATTTTATTGTTTTTAAGAGTTGTTATACAGTGTCCCTTTAAGTAAACTAGGTTCTAATTGTATGCTGTCATAATTAGTTTGATTGTTTTAGCATTTGAATGTGATGTTGTTTGAGGGACAATCCCAGTGTTGAAAATTCGGGTCCGACTGTAAATAACAAAAGTAACGCCCACTTTACTATGTCACTCACATTCCCACCCACAGTGTCATTTTTCTTTTAAACTTCCCGTATTCCTTAAATTCCAGTCTTCTTTTCTTTCCCACTGTCAACTATCATTTCGTTTTGCGTTCCTGTCCCAACTCTTCCCATGTAAATACATTTTTATTGCTGTTCAGTCACTTTTTTTTTCACTTGTATCATCGATAGTTTTTTTTTTTTGCCGATATATTTTCTGTAGGAGGGTTGGCAAGCATTTTATTTTTTGCAGATCGGTTGTTCATTGTGCTTCCCTTACATATATTTTTTTTTAAAGTCAGTGTGTAATGACATGCTTGAGTTTCAGACATTACAGTCTTACTCTGTCTGCCCCCCCCACACACACACACACACTCTCTCGTTAAGTTTACCTCAATATTTATTGAAACTTGAGCAGATTAATGGCAAGCGCTGTCGGTGTGGTTAAAATATATTGTCCACGTCTAAATAGAAATCAATTACT
>NC_056738.1:579190951-579217247 GCF_019279795.1 Protopterus annectens | reverse complement strand
TAAGAAGAGACTGAGTATAATCACTGTGTGACAAAAGATAATCATGTATAAACTGAATTCCCATCCCATTTGGTATCATCGTAAATAGAGACTGAACGTCAAAAGTAACAAAAATGATATTTTCAATATTAGAAATGGTGGAAGTACATTGACAAAGATCTAATAAAAACTGTTTTGAGTCCCTCAAGACCACAGGATTCAAGTTAATAACTGGTCTTAATGCCTTCTCAACATACAAAGAAAGTGGTTCTGTAACCCAGCCACCACCTGCCACTATTGGTCTCATAGGTGGATCAGTGGCATGTTTATGAACCTAGGGGAGGCCTTGTATAAGTGGAATTAATGGATTAACTACATTCAAGAAAGCAAAAACATCCTCTGTAACAAGATTGGTGGAAAAAATATCTGAGATACACCAAATGACCGAGGACATCACTCTATGTACATCCTCTACTGTAATTCTTTCATAGAAGGTGTCATCGCTCAACATTGAGCTCATGGACTGCTCATAGTGTGATCTATCCATCACCACTATTAGGCCTCCCTTGTCTGCTGGCCAGATCACTATGTGATTATTGTCTTGTAGGGCTGTCAATGCCCCTTTCTCAGCATATGAAAGGTTATACTTATGACATGTATGACAATCATCTTGTGTGTCATAATAATTAAATACTTGGTCCTCAGTGAATTTTAAATAAGCTTCGACCAGAGGATGGTTATTGGGTACATAGCTACTCAATTTCCTAAGGCTTGAGGGGCCATACACTCCAACATCAGTAGGATACACATTAATAGCATCTCCATAAATTAAACGTAACATAATATTTCTACAAAACACTCTCAAGTCTAAAATAGTATCAGAGAGCTTGCTCCTACAAGCAGGGATAAAACTCAAACCTTTAACATTGGAAATGTTCCCTGATGCAAAATTAAAACAAAAATAATTTTTTTTTCGCCGATTTCCAATGTTTAAGCATAGCACAGTGCCGCACAAACGGGCTGCACTCTAAAACCCAGAATACTACAAATTAAAACCCACAAATGTGGATTTTATTGAAAGTGGTAATGTACAATGCAAGGGACTGGCAGGCTGAAGACAACATGGCCACCAAGTAGAGGTTGCTAAGGGGGGAAGCTCAGTCTAAGACATGTAACGAAGCATTAGTAGGCAATCCTATGTAAATGAGTGTTAGGATAGTGAATCGCTAGTTTACATAGCAAATGAGCACAGTCAATGCAGTGTAGGAGTAGGATATGGAGAATAACAGAGTAGAAGATAGGTGACATCACGAGGGGGGTATGTATGAAAGAAGTGAAGCTCATTGGAGCAGAGTGGCATGTGTCCGCTGTCATTTAGACATCATGGAAAGAGGTGTGTCAACACTTAGGCTAGGGAAAGCCAAGAAATGGAAGGTGTATGCCGTGGATAACACCAAAGTTTCTTGACTCGCACATAAAGTAAAAGGGATGCCTAAGTTGACACTACCTGCTTCCAAACATGTGCAGGGAGTGTAGTATATGCATTCGACATAGGCAGCCCTGCAGCACCACCTAAGGCATGAATGCCATGTGTTAAGCAATATAAAGCAGTGCTAAACAGCAATTACCACCATGTACTATATGCAAACAAAATCGCACACACCAACTAGCACAACTGTGGTCAATGTTCAGTAATAATGGACAACGTCCAGCAATGTTGGTGAATATTGAGCAATGTCGGACAAGCCTGGTCTAAGTAGGGCATAGCTGAACAAAAGCCAACATGCTCATATTTGCTTAACAGGCCCTTAAGCAGTCTGGTCTGCTCAGTATGAAAATATAAAGCAGTGATGGGCCTCGAACCCAGGATACTGTGCACTATAGCCAAAGTACTGAACCACTAAACCATGACAGTATTGATAAGTCTATGCAAAGTATTCCATGGAAACCCTGCAGGCACAGCATAATCCTTGCTGAGTTATGACACAAAGGTGAGTCCTGCAGTGAGAACAGAACCTGACTTCCAACACACACAGTATAAATGTTAATATTGGTCATGTTCGCACACATTGGCAAATGTAGTGGACCTCAGATAGCAACATACTGAAGGGTCACACTGGGCATACTCACACACTTGAATAAATGAGACAAATGTCAAGCAACAAAATATGGAATGGCAGAACTGAGCATGCTCACACACTTAGCCATGTCTGAGTACAGCAGTGGGCCACGCATATCTGGCAGTTGCATGTGTTAACCCAGGAACCTGTCACTATACAGCAATCCGCCCTGTGCACACAGTTATATGACAACAGGCACATCTATAATATAGTGGAACCCTGTCATAATCAAATATGTTCTGCAGATACTGAAGTTTTTCATGGAAACTGTTAAAGCAAAGATGATAAAGACCTGCAAACAGTATCAGCAATAAACATTGTGCATCATGAACATTAGCATAGGTTCAGAGGTTGATACTAGGCTATCTGCCCTAGGGCATGTACGAGCCTAGCCAGAGTGTGTTTGGCATTCGCAACCCTGTCAGATTACTACACTGTGTGTGTGAATAGTAGGGCACACAAGATAGCCCATGTACGTTTAGGCTGGTGTGCCTCTGTCTAGCAGGGACACAGAAGATATTCCAGGGGTAAATATACAATCACCCAGACAGTCGTCAAGATGTCTCCAGTAGGTGGTCAGTGGGTGGCTCTGCCTATGTGAAACTGGGATTACATTCTGTAGTGAGTGGAGCCTCTGGGATAAGAATCTGTCCCTCCACAATGTCCTATTAACATCAGTGCTGAGGTATATGTCCCTGGAGTGTGTAGCTCCATGGGAGTTGGATATCCTGAGGTGGAGCATGTCCAGTAATTCTGGTTTGGGTATATCTGTAAACAACAGGCACACATCATATCTGAGTAGGTGGTAAGCGACTGAGTAGAGCTGGAGTTACTGCATCTGAACTATGCAGGGCATCTGTGTGAGTCCATAGATCTGCTTGGTGAGGACATTCCATGGCCAGTACAGTTGCTGCAGGTGTCAGGTAAGGTACACCCCAAATGTGGCATTGTAACCAAGCATGGATGTGATGAGTATAGAGGCACAATGACCTCACTCAATCTAGATGTGAAACCATATGGGATAAGGTGGCCCACATAGAAGGTGTATCCAATCACTTTGGCAATGTGAATGTTAAAGGCGACAGTACAGACAAGCCATGTCCCCAAACCCCTAAGAACTCCTACCATATGTAATGGAGTACTACCTATGTGGTAATGTGTGGGCATGTTGTTACTCCCAAAGGGGGTGAATATGCAACTAATGGCATTTAGCTGTAGGCCACGGCTCAGGCACCAGTCATCCATCTCTGTGAGACCCTGATTGAGTATGCATGTGGCAGCTGTAGAGTTGATCATGGCACCCAGTTTGCAGTCAAGTGCAAACATGTTCAGCAATATTAATTTGGTAGCCTGTACGTAAGACAAATATATACTGAACAAGAGAGATCCCAGGACCAAGCCGTGTGGGATGCCATGTGTAACTGGTGTATAGTCAGACATGGCACCTGCAATTCTGACCATGTAGGTGTTATCCCTGATCTTGGCATCAATCCATTGTGTGAGACATGTGTCCATATTGACGCTGGTGAGCCTATGCATAATGGCCCACTGGGTTATTGTGTTGAAGGTTTTTGCAAGGTTCAAGTAGGCTGTGTGGACAGCCGTCCCTATGTTGATGGACCTGTTAGCCATTTAAAGAATACAAACAGATTCAAGAGGCAAGATCTGCCCACAACAATGCTGAAATGTGTAGGACACAGTGTCTGTAGGTTCCCGATGTGTATGTGTAGGTGTCCTATGACAATATGCTCCATAGCTTTGCAGAACAGGCTACATAGGCTTATAGGGCAATATTGTCTGTGGTCCGTTGTGGCACCAACTCTGTGGAGTAGGACCACTGTCGCAGTACGCCATTCTTTGAGTACATATCCTGTGGTAACTCCGATATTGAACAGTGATGTAATGTGAGGGTTGAATTTGTCATGATGCTCGTGTATGACGCAGGCTGGGACACCATCTGGTCACACTGATACTGTGATGTACGCTGTGGGGAGGGCAGCACTCACCTGTTACTGTGTGATGTCAGGGAGGTTATACTCTGTTGGGATGGATAGTTGCTCCTTAGGGGGGATGGGTGGGAGACATCTGCACTGAACCTGTTTGCCTGGATGTAGGCAATGCCAGTGGGTTCAGGGTAGGTTTAGTCAGTATGCAGTAACCCACAGCATATCAGTGAGTGTCCACTCAGGTTCCTGACATAAATGAAGAAGGCCGTATGACAGTCCTACATGTCAGTTGCAATTGTCTGGTAGAAGCGGCCCTTAGAAAAGTCCATGAGTGATTGTAGCTGTCTGCTAGTACAGATCACAGATGCCTTCCCAGTCTGGGATTGTGCTCTATCATGTAGTAGCATCTTCCTGATGTTGTACAGCTTATTAATGGCTGGGGTCTACCAGACAGGTCCCCTGCCATTGTAGTAGTGGGTCCTGTTGTTATTTGGGAAAGCACAATCCATGCAGTCCACTAGGTGTCCATAGAATGTGTATGTAAAGGATGCAGCAGTGTGAGCCATATATGCCACTGTCTCAGGATCCCTGAAGGATACCACCCTGCTTTGGTGAAGTGAGATATTGGCTCATGAGAAGTTCACCAAGATTACCCAGGATGGGTGTGTGGAGGGTATATGTATGTCCTGTGAGATACATGTATGTTCTGACCTTACCAATGAGGAGTATATCACTGGTGTGGAACATAGAGTCCCCATGTTGGTGATGAGCAGGTCCAATATGTATTCCCCCTTGTGGCTGTGCTGACTGGTAGTGCCAAAGCATATGAGTACACAAATTGTAGTGACTGTTGGGTGAGGTTGTCGAGGCTTGAGTAGTATCCCCTGTCAATACTTGTGTATATGAAGTCACACAATATAATGGTGTTTGTGGAGACCTTCATATTCTCCATAGTTCCCACAAAAGGCGAGTGTGGTTCCTGAGTTTGGGAGTGTGTTCTGCAGCAGGCAACAAACTGAAAGGCAGTATTGCACAATGGTAGTTGTATATGTATGGTCTGTGATGCTTTGTGCAGTGCCACTAACCTGGAGGTGTGTGTATCTGTGATGTATTAGGTTACTTCCCCCTAGTTGTGTTGTCTGTTCCAAGTCTTGTTGTCAGACAGCAGGGTATGAAACATAACCTGTTAGTGCTGGTGTGCATAAGCGAGCCTGAACAAGGCGTCTGTCAGTGCACAGATATTGCTCTACCCCATACTGAGGAGAGTCCTGAGTGGCCACAATATGAGGTTAACACAACTGTTGTTGAGCAGCATTACCCTTAGTTTCATTTAACCTGTAATGTCTATGGAGGTGGGTTTGCCTTCTGAGCCCTGCTTAAAAAAGGCACTATGGTGGTAGCAAGAGCCTTAGCCAGCATACCAAAGTCCAAGGGTGACAGGTGCAAGCTGTCCATAGTGAAGCTACGTGGGAAGTTGAGCATGTCACCATACGCTGACAGACACTGTATCCCCTATGAATGAAACAAATTTGTTAGCCAACTGTTAAATGTGATATGTGTGTCCGTATACTGTGACATCATAATTGGTGGGTGTAAGATGCTAGACAAGGTCAGGGTCATACTGGCCTGTGCTACATGATCAGAGTGTACCTCCATGTATCATGTCATGTGGTCCAGGGAGTAATGTCTGAGGTTACACACACCAGCATGGACAATGATGGTGCCAGTCTTGTACTTGCTTTGGAGTGACCTGACTGCCTGTGTTATGCGGCAGATCCTGGCACCCAACAGACAGCCCAAAGTGACTATTCCCTTGTCAGGGCTGGTGAGTGGTACGTCAGTGTGTCTGAACTTAAGTGTCACCTATTACAAGTGTATTAGGTGTGTTGTATAGCCTGAAGGGCAGTGACTGTGTGGCACACTGACATTGTGAACTTTGTGATATGTGGGTATTGTAGTGGGGTAGCCGGTGTGTGTGTGTCTGCTTTGGAGGTCTCTGCTGCTTAGGTAGATTACATTTACAGCATCCGAGTATGTCAATGAGTGCTAATGTGGTTTGAGTGCTGTTGCTAGAGGATATGTGAGACTGATATGTGGTGTGTGTGGTTACCTTCACCACCTGCTAGACTGTGCCAGTCATGGGTCGAGAGAGTTCAGCTCCCTGTATGTCTGTATAGGTACATCTCACACATATATCTGAGTTTATCGGGAGAAGGAGAGGGTTGTCGGTGTACATGAGGCAGATGTGACATTGTGTCAATATCACAATATCCACCAGCTGGACTGAAGAGTACGCACAAAACTGACCCCTGGACATGCCAGGATATTATCATGACATACTCTGTAGCCTGATCACAAAGGATCAGTAGGGTGTTAAGCATGTAAAATAGTATAACAGGGATTAGTGCTCATGTTCGTTAGTGTTTTGTAAAGAGGAGCTGAGAAGGAGTCCAGACTGAATCATGACACCTCCTTCAGCTATGTCATAAATATCAATGTACACCCATATATGTCCTGAGTCAGGGGAAACTGTACCTGAGTGTCAATGCTGACATCATGACAGACAGGCCCATATGTACATACCCATCCCCCACTGACAATAGTCCACATCATCATACCAGGAGATATCACATGTAGAATGGATGAGCAGCTACCCCCACTGCCAAAAGCATGGCAGCAAGTGGAATACATTGAGTCCCAATCTGTGTCATGCACAAACTACAGAACAAACAGATCATGCACCTGAACAGTCAGCTGAGCCACACCACCTACACAGGATGTGGAACCGTTGAATGTGTCACAGCAACATATGGCACTCCCCACAAGTGTTGGTGCACACCACACTATGTGAAGTCAAGTCCAGTACACCTATGAGGTCTGATCTGCAAGGTCATGGAGTCCATCATGGTTGCAGTCATAAACAGAGCAATTGGAAGCTGACACACACACAACCCTACCAACCGTGGTATGCTCATGTGCGGATCATGGTTCCCAAACATGCTAGACTGTTTGCAAGGCAGCCACCCAGGACATACATCAATGAACACATCTACACATGTGTCACATAGACTTTGAATAGCCCTTTATCAACATCCCAGACACATGTAGTATCCACAAAACCAAGAAATTGTGCATAAATATGTGTTGACATATGAAGGAATGTCAATGTGCCCACAGATAGATCACACAAGGTAAGGATTCTGAGGTCATGTTCAAGCTGTTGACACCTGCTGACCCACATGGACCATTCCTGGAATGGCATAAAACAAAGTGTACACACATCACCATGTCTAGTCTGATGATGTCACCATCCTATAAATACAGCAGGAGAAGAAAAACCAGCCACTAAAGCAAATTGCACGCCATGTTAATGCGTCTCTTTCCAGTACCATGACATAGTTAGGTAGGGGTTTGAATCCTACAAACTGTGTGTGTGAGGGGGGCTGTATGTGCGCAGTTTCCTTTGAGAGGTGCTCCTATTTTGGAGACTGGGAAAACTCAGTAAAGGAGGTACATTCCTCTTTGGAAAGTCTGATGATGTCACCATCCTACAAATACTGCAGGAGGAAGGAAACCAGCCAGTAAAGCAAATAGCATGCCGTGTTAGTGCGTCTCTCTCTCTCTAGTATCATAACATAGTTCGGTAGGAGTTTGAATCCTGCAAACAGTTTGGGTGTGTTCATGTATGTGCGCAATTGTCTTTGAAAGGCTTGCCCTTTTTGGAGACTGTGAAAACACACTAAAGGAGGTACATTCCTCTTTGGAAAGTCTGATGATGTCACCATCCTACAAATACAGCAGGAGAAGGAAAACCAGCCAATAAAGCAAATAGCGCGCCGTGTTAATGCGTCTCTTTCTAGTATCATAACATAGTTAGGTAGGGGTTTGAATCCTGCAAACATTGAGGGTGTGGGGTGTATGTGTGCATTTGTCTTTGAAATGAGTGTTCTTTTTGGAGACTGAAAACACACTAAAAGAGGTACATTCCTCTTTGGAAAGTCTGATGATGTCATCATCCTACAAATACTGCAGGAGAAGGGAAACCAGCCAGTAAAGAAAATAACGCACAGTGTTAGTGCATCTCTCTCTCTAGTATCATAACATAGTTAGGTAGGGGTTTAAATCCTGCAAATGCTGACTGTGTGTGTGTGTCACTGTTGGTCAACACAGTGTAGGTTTTGCTTTTACTATGGTATGACATAGTATGATGACAACAGTAAGTGCATTGCAGACATCAGGTATCTACGTGGTAAATATATATGTGTACATGTCCCCTCAATCAGTACATAGGTGTGAAGCCTGCATACTACATGAATACATTTGTTTCCATTGACAGGTTGTGCAGCTGCTTCTCAGATCGTAGGTCACATATGTATGTATGTGACACGGCTGTCCACTGTCATTTTCTGTGGTCAAGGTCATCTGTGGCACACACACCCATGACAGTTACTTAAGAGTAGTGTGGGTGAGGGTATATGCCTGGGGTATATGTCAGACATGGTCATACACAACAAAATCTGCCAAGAATGGACAGTCTTTATAGGTGTACGACTGCCTTGTGGATATGCATTCAGGCCTCTAATGTCTGTAATACACCTTGGGACTCCACAATACATATGGATATGTGGATACCAAGGGACACATGACATAACTTGGGTCTGTATGTACACAATGGTACCTGACATACATGTTGAGGGCTACCACCTGTGTGGTACTGACGGGATAGTATTTTTAGTACATGAGGATGACTATGCCATAGTTGGCTTACTGCTATAAAGCATGTATCACACAACAGGTATCTGTCTGTATGATACCCTTGTGTAGGATATGCGTCCCATCCAGGGAATGCATTGTAGGCCAATCCATGCATTCCCAGATTTGGATGGACACATCCCTAGTGTGTCTGCATGTACCTAAGGCGGCTATATGACACACAGGTGTAGTCACAGTAATGGCTGGCGGTCATCACGCCTGGTTAGTGTTATAGTGTAGCACCGGAAGGATCCAATTGATACTGGGTTCCCTACTGCTGTGTGTCATTTGTCAGAACATCATCCAATGATTGCTTATAGTCATGCTGTTCAGGTTGTGTATACTACCAGACTGCAAATCATTGACTGATATTAACGGTATCATCCGCAGCATAGTGTCAACCCATGTCATACACATGTCTACCCATGTTAGTATATAACTGTAGTAGAATGCATACTGGCTATTGAAAGATGCAATGAGATGTTTACAATGTGTACGACAGGGTATTCCACACGTCCCATGTGTCCACTATGCACATACATCCAGACAGTGCACACCCACTATGTTCACAGATGTACACTTGCTAATCTGTACTGCACACATCACACACGTACTGTCCACTCACTAACACATGCTGGCAACACATCACACATCAGCCAAGTGGCACATGGGTGGATAATACATACTCAGACCTAACAGTGGTGTAAACAATGCTACATTGACAATCAGAGCTTTGAGGCATAATGTCTGCTCAGATATACCTACAAGGATGTAGTTACACTTCCTTATTGACAACTTGCTATTATTGCTACACTGCTATAGTGTCACACTGTGCATCAGCACCATGTTAGCCTGTCCCTCTGTCGATAATGCAGATGACAGGAGGCGGCACAGGTATCATCATATGCACAGGGCGTTTTGTTGTTTGCCAGAGCCTGACATTGACCCATCCAATCGACATGTCTGTGTGTGTGTGTGTGTGTGTGTGTGTGTGTGTGTGTGTGTGTGTGTGTGTGTGTGTGTGTGTGTGAGGGACAACAGTACAGCATGGGCCAATATTGATGTAATGTGTGTGTGTATGTGTGAACCCTAGTTTGCTTAATGTGTGTGTGTCTGCATGCACACAGCTCCACCATGTGGCTGCCATATACGGTGGTTTGTGGGACAGCCACAGACTGTACCTGCTTGGCTGTACAGATCACTGTCTCCAGCCATGGACACAGTACCTGTGCCTGGCAGGGGTGCTACGGACAGTATCGGGTACCAACCCTGACTGGGTACTGTCATTAGAGGCAGAGGTATGATGACTGGACCCATGTCCCTGCTGGGACTGGCCAGAGCCACGTGCATGTGGTCTACTAGGACGGAGGTACTGACACTACGGGAGCAGCTGTGAGCTGTGGGCCATCCATGACCACTGCCAGCTGTTGCTGTTGCTGGCATGTGTCCGTGTCGACGTCGCAACCGTCCCGCACGGTCCTGGCTCGAGGAAGACATGTTGTGGAGGGCATCTATTGTCTCTTCCCAACGTCTATCAATGATCTCGGTGTATGTCCAGATGGCACCGGCAAGGTCACGGATGCTGTCATTGATAGCGGTGTTATGTGCTCTCTGTGCCCTAAGTCCCTGCCTGGTGTACCGTTCCATATGTGCCTGAGCCTGCATCACAGCCCGGAACATAGTGGTCATCATAAGACCTGTGAGGGCATGCCTGCCAGTGGCAATATGACCAGTGGTGCTCCCCCGAGAACCCCTGGACCTCCGCCTATGTTGTACTGTTCCAGGTCTACAGCTATGGCTGCTGTGAGGGGATGCAAGTGCCATGGTTACCACACTCTCCTGGTCAATGCCAACTGTATGCTGTCCCTCCCCTATGGCCATTGGTGGTGAGGGATGTAATGGCAGTATGAGTGTGCACATAGATGGGGTTGAACGCTGTGTACTGTCAATTGGTGGATGAACAACAGACCCTGTCAAATCTTCCTGTGCCAAAATACCTGTGTCATCATCACCACTATCTGTGGCAGTGGCTTCAGGTCACCTGCTGCCTTCATCAAGCCCTACCTCAGCACCTGTGAGAGGAAGACAGGAAACACACGTTATGGTCTGCACATGCACACATGCACACATTCACACATGCACACATGCACACATGAACACATGCACACATGCACACAGGAACACAGGAACACATGCACACAGGAACATAGGAACACATGCACACTCCTCACTACAGCAGATACACACACACAACAGAAATCCAAATCATACTCAATACTGGTTGAAGGTGGGTGACAGTATCACAAGGCAAACAGTCACATCACACGTATCAGCATGCAGAATAAGTATTGATCAAGTCCATGCAGTGTGAGTATAGACAGCCATAGTTAATGACAGTGTACATGGCTGTGGTGCATGTGTGTACATGTTCGGTAATTGCCTACACCCTGGAACACAATGTGTACAAGGATGCGACATTTCTGTGCAAGTATTATAAGCTCTGCAATGCCCTGTGCACCATCACACACAGGTATACATACAATGGCTGTGTGTGTTATCTGTGTGTCACATGGATTTCCATGTCTGATTGCAGTGTCTTTGTCTGTAGCAGATAATTGTGGACACAGGTGTAGCACATGCATGCTATGTACACACACGGGATGAGTGGTGCATGTATACGTGATGGGATACCAAT
This sequence comes from Protopterus annectens, assembly GCF_019279795.1. Lineage (NCBI taxonomy): Eukaryota > Metazoa > Chordata > Ceratodontiformes > Protopteridae > Protopterus > Protopterus annectens. The sequence goes on along the minus strand of NC_056738.1, from coordinate 579,205,755 downwards.
CCTGGACATGCCCATTGTAACAGTATGGGGTGCAGTACCATTAGCCATCATCATCATGCATCATGTGGTCACTCAAGGCCACTAAAGTGTGCTAGACCACTGCCTAGCATGCTGTACCTGAACCGCAGTGCCATGGCTAAGTTCACAATTACACAGCCACATTGCACAAGGGTGTGTGAGGTGCCCAATAGGGAGCATTGCCTAACTTGACTGTGTTGTGTGTTGAGGAGTGTTGCACAGCCCCATGCTAGGCCCCTACCCCCCAGGTATATTATGTGTGGTGTGTGGATGACATGTGGGATACTGAAGTGTGACCTGGCAGTGGGTGTCCGGTTGCACTATGTGTAGCATTTTGAGGTGTACTGCGTATGACAAACGTGTTATGTTGTGTACATGTGTGTCAACTATGCCGATCCAATGTGCTGTACAGTGTTGCCACATTTGTGTCTGATGCTCTGTGCGTTGCATGTGATTGAGGCAGCTACTGACTTTACTGAGATGTTTCACATCTCACAGCAAACATGCACAGCATGCATTATGCGTAGGTGTGTTATGTGTACATGGCCTATACCTCACCTATGACATGCACAGTTCAATAACAAGTTTAAAGTGTTAACACACTCACCAGCATGTATAGTCTGCTCTGCTGTCACACCAGAGGGACTTGCAAGAATATGACACAGTTTGTCAGTGGCCACAACTGTGGCATTGCTACTGTGAGTGTGCTAAACTACAGTAGAATAACAGGCATAGGTGTACAGCTACTATTCAAATTATCAGTATTGCACACAATAGGCAGCACAACTGCTAAACACAGTACACATCTCACATATGCATAATCTAACAATACAGGTAACAGTAGTCTACAGCTAGGGCATGTTACCTGCACGCTCCATGTCACCATGCTGGGTGGCTCCGGCCTCCATGATGACACATGTGTGATGTTGTTGCTGCTGTAGGCCAGGAGCCACCACACTTAGCAGCAGTTCCTCCACTCTGGTGAGGGGGGGTGTATGGCCACCCCACCACCTGTGGCAAGCTGTTGTCTGTGGATATCAGACGCATGCCGCCGGACATGTCTAATTAAATCACTGCAGTGATGGTGTACCTGCTCATATGTCCAGTTATGCATGCCTATGTCATTTACCCGACGAACATGTTCTTGCCACAGTGCAGTATTCTCCTGCTGGTGCTGGCTGGCCCTTGAAAACAGCAGGGTATAGTGCTGAACCAGGCTATGGTGGATTTCCGGTTCCTCTGCGGCTGTGTAGGAGGGGTTCCTGTGATGAGCCATAAGCCTGGAAGACAAGTAAACAATATGTGTGAGCAAGTCATGTGGCACACTTAACATTATACAGTACAGATATCAGTTAACTGACATATATAGCATCTGTTCGTCTGTCAGAGGATACACACATTCAATACCACATATCAGTGCTCAGCCCACAGCTGGCTGACAGTGCCTGCCACACTCCATATAACACACCAGTATACACCAGTACTCGGCACACTGTTTGGGATCCAATGCACAGCCTTGCCAGGGGGGTACATATCAAGCTAATGCATGCAGAAATATGTCATCCACTGCAATGAATGTGAAGTACAGTTACAGTAAAACAAGTAACCCCCCCCAGTCGTTGATGCCATACCCCTACCTAACATATGTGCACAGTTGTTAATATAGCTGACATACTGCTGTAACAGAGTATACATGTTGCTAGGTACACACGCAAACCCTGCATCACACATGTGATTGCGGACATGGTACAGGCATCATTACACAAACATCAGACATTCATACAACACACAAATGTATGCTGACACAGATGAGCATTTCCTGTGTACCTTACAGTACTGTGTGCCCCTACTTACAGATACCTATGCCTGAGGTATGTAATCTGTGCAGACTACAGGAAACACACAAGACAGTGTTACCAGGGAATGTGAACATACACCATACTGTGCTGTTTGGGCATACAGCTTCAGGTGGTACAATGGTTCATATGTCGGCTGGATTCACCAGCAGTACCACTTACTGAGCATACATGTATTGCTTCAGCCTATGATGGGACACCACAGTCGAACACAAGGAACTACGTCACATCATATATCATCCTACTATGTCTGCATCCCAATAACTAACACATCTTACTCTGGCCTCACACCTAGGACACAAACGACCATGACAGAAACAACCTCACACTAAGCTATCACACCGTTACAGACCTTGCACACATTCACTGTCACACTCATTCTACCTCACATAGCAGGTATTGCACTGTGTACATGTCTGTGTGCATTGTGTCATAAGTAGGTAATACGCTATTGGCCCTGGGGCCTACAGCAGGCTAGCCATATGCTACCCTGGCCTTTGACACACATATGTAATCAGATTTCACTTCCTCCTGTCAACCAGATACAGAGAAGTGATTCTCAGGGCGTGTTACCTATCCCCCAGACAATCATCAGGAGTATGTATGACATCTGCTACTGAGGAGCCTTGTTTGTTCATGCTGGGTGGTTTACTCCAGAGTATGGCATATTTGCCAATAGGAGCCTCTCCCTCCAGTATGTGCTGTTTAGTGAGGTTGCGGGGATTAGGGACCTAGGCCGTGTAGCCCGGTGGGATTATGAGGTGTTGACATGGTGGTTGTCTAACTGCTATGGATGTGGCATACCTCTGTATGCTCGGCAGAGGTAACCTTTGGGTGGCCGGTATGCAATGCACTGTAGCTGTGGTTATTTGAGTCAGTCTGCATAGGGTATTAGGGTATATGTTTCAGGGCAGTATTACCCTTTGTGAGGTATGTCTGTGGCCTTTCCACTTGCTGTAGTTGTTATGTGAGGTACATAACACATGGGGCATTGTGATGAGTACAGGGGAACACTGACCTATATTTTCGTACATGACACATAGTTTGTGATGACACGTACCACATAGACAGATTACAAGACTAGTGTGGCACTGTGAATCTCAAAGGGGAGGCTACTGTCCACCTGTGTCCCATATTCCCTTCTGACACCTTCAGTGTTAGTCAGGCAACCACCTATCTGGTAGTTAGTGGGTAAAGTGTTTTGGAATGGAGTATGGCATTGCAGTATCAAGACTGGTGTTCAGTCCAAGCCTTGGTCAACAGGCACCTGTAGCAATACGTCTGACCCTGTGTCTCCTTCTCTCACTATGTATATATATCTATATATATATATATATATATATATATATATATACATATATATTTATATATCACTATATATATATATATATATATATATATATATATATATATATATATATATATATATATATATATATATATATATATATATATATATATATATATATATATATATATATATATATATATATATATATATATATATATATATATATATATATATATATATATATATATATATATCTGTATCTATCTATATATCTCTATATATATCTAAATATGTATATATCTATATATCTATATATATATCTATACATGTATATATCTGTATATCTACATATCTATATATCTATATATATCTATATATGTATATATGTATATATCTATATATGCATGTGTGGACAGCAAGTACAGGCTGCTTTTGTAGGTATCTGCACATGTGCATGTGATGGCCTCTGCACCAATTGGTGCCCACCATTTAGTAATTACATGCAGCCTGCTGTGTGGTAATTGCAGTTCTCACTGTGATTTCAGGACACTGCTATAAAATGATAGGTTAGGTAGACATAGGCCTTTCAGTTTTGCAAGGTGGGGACCATGCTTGTTTGCTGTGGACACTGTTGTGTCAGTCAGAAGGTTGGTATATGCCTCATATCTGAAGCTGGGTAGTAGCCAGTGAAATGCATGTTGTACTGAAACCTGACTGTTGCTTCTTCCAGTACACTCTTCTCAGTGTGTAAGTTTACTCACACCTCCTAATGCTAACACTGGATACATGGGAGTATGTACTTTCATTTGGAATTAGGGAATTAACTGGCACACAACAGTAGTTATTGCAATGTATTCCTATGGCTTTCCTATTTTCCCTTTACATTCACTCCTTGTAATGCTTGTTATATTTTTTTATTGCAATGTATTCCTATGGCTTTCCTATTTTCCCTTTACATTCACACCTTGTAATGCATGTTATATTTCTTACAGCACCAAGCTATTGTATATCTGCTGTGGTGTAGTGGTACATCATGCAGACTGGCGAGTCCAGGGTGTGGGTCTTGAGACTGACAAGGGTATTTTATTTTGCTGCTGAGCAATACAAGAGCCTTGTCATACAGAGTGACTAAGGCACTTTTAAGCAGCTGTAAGCGGGTTGGCTTGGGTTTGCACGATGCTTAGCGATGCTTAGCTAAGCTTAGCTTAGCTTATTTTATTTTAGCAATACTAAGCTAAGTTAGCTTAGCTCATTTTATGTTAGCAATAGTAAGCTAAGCTTGGCATAGCTTATCATATCTTAGCAATGCTAAGATAGGCGCACACACTGGTGCAAACCCGCTTACTACTGTTTACAAGTGCTCACTTCAGCTAAACCCTACGCTCATGTCTTTGACAGAAAAGTAAATGGGGAGATAGGAATGTGGTAATAAAGGGTGCTCAAAGAGGGGAAGACAGTAGGGAAACTAGCTTGGGATGAACACGATGGGTGTGGAGAAGGTCCATAGCTGCCCATTTCTTTATCAGCAACAGCTGTGCATATGCAATACATTAGGTGGGATATTTGAACCTTCCACCCCTGAGAAAGGGGTGAGGACATCTAAGTATGTTGTACTACCAATTATGAATATCAGGCACATGCACTGTTTGTGAACTGCTATACTGTCATTAGTAATTTACTCACATCTGAACAGTTTGTGGTTTGTGTTGACATTAGCACAGTCTGCTCAGGATGACTGGACATATTTCTGTACTGTGTATGCCTGCCTACACCCTTGGTTGTGTCTGACTACATGGATATATAGTACCTTTGGGTAGGGGTGCAGAACTGCAGTGTGCATTATTTATTATCATGTGATGTTTATCTTACTGAACATGCAGAGTTGCTGTGTACCTGTAAGTCTATGAAGGCTTGTAGTCTGTCTGTGTAGCTCCCACCTGTGGACATATCCAGATGGAAGACAGAGGTCAGCCTAGTATTCTTTGACTGTGCACCACAGCAGTCTTTTCAGCACCTGAACAATGGCATTGTCACAGGTGGTTGCTAGCAGTTCATGGCTACATCCTTTGCTATTTCTGTGTTGTACTGCTGCATAAGGGCATGCTTGTGGGATTCATTCTACAGCTATTTGCAGAGTGTGTAACAGCAGACAAGCTGATATGCCTGTGTGTTTCTGACTCTTCCAGGCCTCAGATACTCTCACATATATATTTGAACAGCCTCAGGGAAAGATACATATAACTGAGATACACCTGTCATATAGTTCAGACATTTTGCAGTTCAGACTTTGGGTGATTCAGAGCATTTCTATTACTACACCTTTTCTGACGTGCAAGCAGTGTCCACACTCACTTATTGACATTTGTTATTAAGTGAGATTCAACTCCTTTCTGCCTACTGTTAGTGCATTTCACAGGGAGTCAGAGGGACACAGCTAACATTTGTTTACAAATCAGGGTCATCACTGTAAATCAGTCACTGTTGGGAGGTCTGGCCTGTGACCTATGCAAATATGCCAGTGTATATCCTGCTTTGATACTGTGTGGGGTTTTTAAGCTGCTACTGTAACCTTATTCCCTACTAGCATGGCTGATTCTCTTTTCACAGTCATGTCATGCAATTCAAAAACACCTGCTGGTTAAGGCCCACAGAACAAGATTTGTGTTATGCCATTCCTATTTTCCCTTTACATTCACTCATGGTAATGCATGATAAATTGCTTTCAGCACTAAGTTATTGTATATCTGCTGTGGTTTAGTGGTATTTCATGCAGACTGGTGAGTCCACGGTCCCGGGTTCGAGACTGACAAAGGTATTTTTATTTTGCTGCTGAGCAATACAAGGGCCTTGTCATACAGAGTGACTAAGGCACTTTTAAGCAGTTGTAAGCTGGTTGTCATGGGTTTGTGCAATGCTTAGCGATGCTTAGCTAAGCGCACACAAGCTCACACTCGTGCACCCCCACTAACTACTGCTTAATAGTGCTTACTCCCGCTAACCCCCACGCTAATTTCTTTTAAAGTAAAGAAAATGGGGAGATAGGAAAGTGGTGAAAAAGGGGGCACAGAGAGGGACAGACAGTAGGAAAACAAGCTCGGGATGTGCAGGAAGGGTGTAGGGAAGGCCCATAGCTGACCATTTCTTTAACAGCAACAGCTGTGCATATGTTGAAAATTTGGAGTGAGTTTTGAGACCTTCCACCCCTGATATAGGGGTGAGGACAACGTAGTTTGTTGCACTGCCAATTAGAATTATCGGTGTACATGTCCTATGGACATGTGTGCAAAATGGGAAGCTATGTATGGGGCGTAATTGATTTCTTTGGGTACAGATTGCCCTTTTTTTTTTTTTCAGGTGAGACTGGTAAGTGAGGTAGGGGAAATAGGTATATTTGGGGATGTAGGTTGGGGAGGTAAACAGACAAGATAAACAAGACGCATACAGGGGCAGAATTTGACACATGGGGTGGGTGAACACAATTGACGGGGAGGGTTGTTTGGAAATTGCAAGCCCATGAGCCCACAGATGGTAACAGTGGAACTGAGATCCCCACCCATGGCAGTCACCACTGCACCTTCACAGCCCCGGGGGTGGCTGTGCTGGGGGCTGAGTAGGATGGGCAGGCTCACCTGTGAGATGCGCCACTCTCGCCTCAAGCTGGCATAGGGGATCAGCGACTGAACGCTGGATCTCCCTATGCACCACAGCCCAGACACTTCGAAGGGTGACAGGTGGCCCTTCTCCGCCCACGCTTGCACAGGAGGCGAGCCCCATCCCCTGCAGTGCTTCCATCCGAAGGTGGCACAGGACCAATGGAGAAGGGGAGTCCGGGCTGGGCACCAGAGCAACTGGTGCCAGGTGCACTCGCCAACTGAGGAGGGACAAGTGGGTCTGCTGGGACCGGCCTTCCCATACATACAGCATTCCAGATTAGTTGTAACAGCATGCAGTAATATTCCCATTAACCCAACACACCACAGTTCTAACAGTTGAACAGCAAACATAACACATAACATAACACATGCATATATTGAAAAACAGTGGTTATTCCAACCGCATGATTGGTAGCAACAGGCCACCATGAACATGGTGTTTGAACAGGGCACATGCATCAACATGAGTGCAAATATTTATGAAACAATAGGACATATATCCCGACAAATATTTAAGATTACACATACCCATTGAGGTGCGGAATAGCATGGTTTATGTACAAACAGTAGGGTGTAGAAAAACCCCCCATTAACATCTTATAAACACTTTTTCTCTACACTACATTCCTAGTGACTGCAGGTGTATATTCCCTACATGTATTATTACACTTGCCACCATGCATTAGGTTGTGTAGTGGGTTTGGCTATTTCAATCTATACTTGACCTATATCTCACATACTAACTGTATATATACATATATATATATATATATATAGATATATATGTATATACATAGATAGATATATAGATATATATATATATATATATATATATATATATATACATACATACATACATATATATATATATATATATATATATATATATATATATATATATATATATAGGAACACGAAGACAAAGCAAACATAAGGGTTGTGAAGGGAATCCAGAGCAAGTAAGGAATTATAAAGTGCTTGCAGCATATGTCAGATAAAGCTGCACAAGTGTGAGTAGAGCACCGCTCTTCACACCAGAGGCAGGGTTATACCAGTGGCCATAACATCATTGAAGTGCTACGTCAACATTGTAAACAGATGGAATGTAGTACATGTTGCAACCACCTACACTTGTAACCCGCAAATCGTTCGTAATCCATAACACCAGGAAAGGCACGTATGTGCAAATATGAATGGATTGTGAGCCTGTGAATACACGAGGAGGTACAAAATGTGTCTAGGGCCCCAACGCTCATGAGAGGGCAATGTGTAAAGGTGTGTCATGGCTGTGATATCAGGTGTATAATGGCTGTTATGCTTGGAAACTCAACGCAGGTATGCAGGAGAAACTATGGATATGCGAATATGGACACAGGAGTGCTAGGGTGCAATGGAGCGGCCTGTGGAGGTCAGCTAGTATGTAGGTGCGATTCCCAGATAGAGCATTGTTTGTGTGGAGACATGCGTGAATGGGCATATCGTTGTCGGACGTTGTGCGTCAGGGCTGGCAGCCCGGCACATAAAACCTATACACCACCCATGAGCAGAATGGAGCTCTGCTGTGACAACCCCAAACCGGGAAAAGAAGAAAGACACAACTACATGAAGACATCAATATGTTGACGTACAATCACAGTAACACAAACGCTCATTCTATTAACAGTAATAATATGAATATGCACAAAAACAAACACAGTAGCAGGAATAATAGGCTGCACATACGAGTAATAGGTCGAATGACACTGTATCACATCCCACTTAGCAGCGGCAATCCAGACATGAAAAACGTGCGACATCTGTCCGCTGTATAACGTGCAATATACTGATCACAAGTTCACCGGAGTGAAGTGTCGGTGTCATAATGACTAAGGCAATAGTATGCTGTTGAAGCAGAGATAAAACCCAATACGCATGTGTAAGTGTCCATGTCCAGGAAATGTATAGGTTAACGGACACACAGATGTGTATATAGATAAAAACGTATATATATATATATATATATATATATATATATATATATATATATATATATATATATATATATATATATTAATTTATATACACATATATAGTCAGATATATATATATATATATATATATATATATATATATATATATATATACACAAGGATATACTATGGCTATAGATATATCTATATATATATATATATATATATATATATATATATATATATATATATATACAAACAACAAGTATTGATATATACACATACACACAAAACAAAATGTATATGCCAGTGTAGATATACACATGTACATAAATAGGTTACTTCACAGCAATTAGGGGTAACATATTTACAGCCCGGGCTTATGTGACTGGGAGGCCCAATAAATAAACATTGTACCCCCCACACCACCCAGTTAGGCCAGACAGACATACAGACAGGCAATACAGATCAATACACTGCCACTGTCTAAAACACCGGTAGGAAAGTACCAGTGGGAGAGATCAACAAGGTCTACACTTTAAACATGAATAACGGTGTCCCTTGCGGGTCCTCAAAAATTCAGGGTACGTGTGAATCTGCTGATACTAATACAAGCAGGATGTAGGTGTACATGGAACAGTAGGTTGTGCAAGTGTGATAATACATGGGTTGACAAAATGTACGACATGTGTCCCGAGACGGGGAGAGTGGGCAAGGTGTAGGGGTGTGCTCATACCCCAGCTGCACTCGCAGTAAGTATTTGTCATGACTGCTGTAGAAGGGTACCAGGTAGGTGGACCATGGGTATGCAATAATGGGCTTAAGTGTGCAGGTGCTGGTTGGCAGAGATGTAGTAGGCCCACCCAGTGGAAGTCATTAATATTCCTATGTGGGCATAGCATACGCCTACACCTCCCAAACCTGAAGAGCACATCTACCGAATAGTCTGTAAACCATCGGGGGAATACATAGAGACCAAATCAGTGTCGTGTACCCGATTAGCATGGATGTCCATAGTTATGTATCAGGATGTAACAAAGTCAATCTAAACACTTCCAGAACTAGTGATATTAGGTGAACAGGTGGCGGAATACAGGTAATGACAGATGACAACATGTATGAGTCATAAACAGCATGTACCTCGACAAACGTGAATGAATACATATGCTCTTTGACTGTAAATGTGTCTGGTTAATAGAATCAATCATCTAAATGTGTCCCGCAGGGTGTTATGTATTGTTCCTGATACAGTGTTCATTCACACCCATTGGTATGTGAGTTCTGCTAGTGACAGAAAGTGCATAATTTGCTGACCACCTTAGGTAGATGATAGCATAATAGAAGTGGTTCAACACCTGTACGCCTGTGAGGGACACACCCGTATGGGGAGTTGTGTCCTGCAAAATGACAGTTATGACACATGGCCTGTGAGTTTGGGAAAGGAGGCTACATAGTGTGTGTAGTGGTGTCAGAAGTTAATTTGTTGTATCAGAAACAGCTACATGTAATAGGAAACAGTATTATCAATTATAATGCTACATGAATAACCTTAACGTATGCAAACCGTGGAAGTCGTCAGTTTACTACTGGCTGGGGTATGTGTTGCCTTGACACATGTGATAACTCTACATATAGAGTCTATAGGGCCGCCACCATTCTGAATGGCCAAAGTGGAACCTGCTCTGTAGAAATGTCAGACGTACCAGGGCAGAACATATGCAGCCATGCATACTACAGAAATATACATATCGGCACAAATCAAAGCGTAGTGTAGCAGCAGTAAAGTTGCTTATGCTACTACATATAACATATCGACATGTCAGGTATACAAGACCTGTAACAAGTAACCAGTACAGACACGTACAACATGAGAATGTCCCCTAATCAGGACACTTGCAATGGCTAGAATATTGTCCATACCTCTCAACTGTCCCTGAATTTCATGTACGTCCCTGAGTTTGACTGAAAGTTTAACTCTGTCCCTCTTACTCCCTCCTAAAATTAGTCACTTTTGAAGGAAAGGTGGTGAATTACAATTAATGACTAATGACAATAAGTAAGAGTTATAAACTTCTTTTACTTCAGAAAATGTGTATTAAGTCATATGCTCTGATTCTGTCAATGTTTCAAGTTAATAGCACTACTTTTGTAAAAGTGTCCCTGATTTTTTCTTGACCTGTCCCTGATTCTGTAGAAATGTGTCCCCAATTGGTGGAGAGGTCTGGTATTGTCACATGAGATATGCCTAATGAGGGACTGTCCCATGCAAAGTGGGAAAGGTGTCTCTCCTACAGTCTCCCGTCGTGCAATCTGAAAGGTGGAAAATGTACAGTAGGTATGCGGTAGCATGACTCGGCGGACAGCTGTGTTAACAAAATCATAGTCACATGTCAGCATTGCAGAGTATCGGTTCCCATGTATCAGGCAGATGGGAGCAGATCATATGAGGAACACGCATATAATATGATTATGTCACTGGACAGGCCGCCGAGTAAGTACAGTCGAACGCCTGCCATCGCCAAATGGTTACACATACCTGATACTGTAGTCATGTAGTCCAATGTAATACGCATCACAAGGGATAGCACACACCCAGCGTGAGTGACAAATGTAAGCAGAAATGTCGGTGAGTGAGCAGCTGTAAGCGTGTTTGTCTACCAATATGCCAGTAGTGCACTGTCAAAGAAATGTGGAGTCTAAACGGGTATAAGTTGCTGTGACCAGAGGTCAGCAGTGCTTAACACTGTGCAAACCCACACACAACTGTTCCCACCTGCTGGAATGTGCCTTACCCAGTCCATATCCAAAGGCGTCGGTCTGTCGGCAAACAAAGAACCGCCCTATTCACGTGTTGGTAGCAGTACCCTGCGCACACAGCTCATGTGAATTAACAATAGACCATGGCATATGTACAGACAATAGACCATACACACACCATACAGCGCAGTCATCCAACAGTATAGCAATGTACTGGCAGATATGTCCGGACCACTGGTGTATGCATGCCTGGCCGCCCTATGTTTCAGTGTGTGAGCATGCCCAGTATGACTGTTACGCATGCTGTCGACCGACATTACCGTCATACCGTCATGTGTGTGAGCATGCCAGGTAGGGTCAACTGTATCACATGTGTCACATGTCCAGATAGTTAGTACTATGTTGCTGACCCCTCCGTTCTACACAGACATGTGTCATGCTGTGTCTGCAGGGTAGCTAATGGTCATGTGGCATTGACAGTTGCTACATGTCTGCATAGCGTGTGGGGACATCCAACCACAACCACAGTCCTACACAGCACCGTGGGTGGCACACATGACTCTCACATGTGTAGGTTTGACGGGGGCAGAGCTGACAGTTGTACACATCTGCTGCTACTGTACTAGTATGCCAGGTACTCCATGTCAGTGTGTGGACCTACCTAAATTGCTGGTTGGAGGGATACCAGTGTACGTCAGTTCCCAGCTTTCAATACCAGCACAGTGGTGTTGGACGTCCTAGCTTACACAACCTACATCAAACTGCCTGGCCTGCTGTAGTCTGTGTGTGTCTTAGGGGGTTGGGGTCATTCATTGGGCATATCCATAGGTCATTGTATATCATTTGTCTGTATTGCTCCACATCTGTCCAGCTGCATGGAACATGTGTGGGCTGTACAGACACACATGATGGTCAGCCCATAATCTGCAGTGGGTTAGGACACCCTGTATACTACTGGCTACCATTTTGACCCCTGTGTGTGCTACAGAGGTCATGGTGCCACTATGGATGTGTATTGTCTGCTGCCCTAACATTCAGCCACCACAGTCACTTGTATGCTCACATACATACCATAGCAATGGGTAAATACACATTCTAATACAACTGCCAATTGTTAGGTCAATAGACATACCCTGGGTGTGTTCTAGACTTGAGGACGGTGCTGGAGGGCTGCCTATGTCGGATGCACACAGTGCACCTCCTATACATGGCCGAGCACCGGTAGTGTCCTGTTTGGCATCCATTGTACTTTGTGCGGGTCACAGAGGGGAAATCCATGGGTACCTACTGTATCAGTGCATATGCCTTGTGTTGCCTCTTTGCCAAGGGCTGGACATACTGTGCACGGGCTTTCGCCGACTGTGCCCTGCTTAGGTAGTTCCTTCACCAAGTCACACTGTGCCTGTACAGGCCTTGGCAGTGGTGTTGGGCTGTGTGGCCCTGCCCCATGCTGTTCCTGCTGCAACTGTTACTGCAGGATAAGATTGTGTAGCATAGCAAATACCATAACAACTTGTATGCATAGGTTCATAGGTTCATAGATTAGTACTAAGCTAACTGCCCTTGTGAGCCATTTTAAGCCTAGCCAATTATCCCTTGTGAGACTCAAACCCTGCACCTTGTGTTTGTAAGGCAAACACCTTAACCATTAGTCCACCGGATGTGTCCGGATACCAGAAGCGTGAACTGAGCATCCCAAACACATGCACAAGTATATGTCTTGCCTGTGCATCCGCCTCATTATGGTGTGAGTGTTCAGGTGTGTGTGCATTGCTGATGGGTGTCATCAGCCATGACACCAGTGTTTACCCAGCATCCCCCACTAGGAGACTGGATATCGGAATCATCATAGCTTCTAGGGCAGACAGCACACACATTCAATCTCATGCCCTGGCCATCGCATATGGCCTAGCTGTTGGAGGGTATGCCCCTGCAGTGACTGTAGGCCCTACCCCACTGACCGGGTGGTGCTTTGATGTGTATGTGTGTGCAGGCTATAGCACCCAGTACCCTAGGGTAGTCATCCATGTGGTTGAACTGATGCATATTGCTGGTCTACTAATCACGTGTGTTGAGGACAAGTACGTGCTCACAAGCATGTGTTGACATGGCGTCTGTGAACTGGAGCAATACTCTGGATGCAGATGCCTGTGAGAAACCCATGATATCCCCAGTTGTGCTGTGTGAGGTACCTGTGGCTAGTACACCTAGGCCAACACATACCGTGGTATCCACTGCGATGGGTTTCCCTCGGCCTGTTTGATGTGTCAGGTGTGGCAGGCACAGGTCAACAAGCCGGTGTAGGAGGTCTCTTTCCACCCCATAGTGCTCCACCATCCCCAGCCCATGTAGCCCCTGGTAAGTCACCCTGGGTCTATAAAGTCTTATGTCACCCCAGTATGGGTTGTTCAGCAGCATACACATCCTCACTGCCCCAGCCTTCTGCACATGTTGGTATATGTTGCCTGCTGCAGCCCTTCTCATTTGGTTGAACTGTGTCGTGAAATGTCCCGGCAGGTATACACTGGTGGTGTAGAGTGCGGATGAAACCTGTGTGTATGCTGCTTGCTCACTTTACTGTACTGTTCAGGTGTGGGCTGGCCATGTCATCTGCTGATTGTGCTGATCAACACCTGTTTGTGCAGCCTGTACACCCTGACTACCCCAACACTGCTGTCATCCCTCCCAATGTCACCAGGCAGGTATAGACACACCCTTAGCTTAGGCGTGTTAAGGCAGGAGCACTCCCGAGGCACAGTTCTGCAATGTACATACAGTATGCCTGACCCCCCCCCATGCTGTCAACTATATTCAAGCCCTGCACCCGGCTGACTACACGCATACACTCCAGGGACCTGCATCACACCCTGGTGATAAATGGGATACACTATTGTCAACCTCATCTGCATAGTATAGTCTTCTAATGAATAGTTATATGACCCATAACGAACCTCCAAATTAATAATCACTGCTCAGTGTCACTCAGATCCATACACAACTAGCAACAGGTGCCTTACTATCACCATATTCGATGTCCCATGGTCTTCCCAGCAACAAAATAACCGGTGTCTACACGACTACAACCCATGACCCTGCACACTACAGACGATGTGCATTACCACCACGCCATGGCAGATATACATAGATCCCAGGTTATCATGTACAGATCATCCAGCACAAACATTCAGTAGTGCTGATGTCCCCAGACATATATGTTCACATCTATGTCTATCTCTATATCTACATATATCATATATATTATTTGTATACATATATACAT
>NC_056738.1:579174878-579190451 GCF_019279795.1 Protopterus annectens | reverse complement strand
TGTCCTGCCACACCTGACACTTCAAACAGGCTGAGGGAAACACATCACAGTGGATACCATGGTATGTGCTGGCCTAGGTGTACTAGCCACAGGTACCTCACACAGCACAACTGGGGATATCATGGGTATCTCACAGGCATCTGCATCCAGAATATTGCACCAGTTCACAGACACCATGTCAACACATGCTAGTGAGCATGTACATGTCCTCAACACACGTGATTAGTAGACCAGCAATATGCATCTGTTCAACCACATGGATGGCTACCCTGGGGTACTGGGTGCTATAGCCTGCACACACATACACATCGTAGCACCACCCGGTGAGCAGGGTAGGGCCTACAGTCACTGCAGGGGCATACCCTCCAACAGCTAAGTCATATGCGATGGCCGGGCAGGAGATTGAATGTGTGTGCTGTCTGCCCTGGAAGCTATGATGTGTCCGATATATGGCTTCTGACACAGCTGTAGCACACCATTGCCAAAATGGACATCCCCTACAGTCTCCTAGTGGGGGATGCTGGGTAAACACTGGTGTCGTGGCTGATGACACCCATCAACAATGCACACACACCTGAGCACTCACACCATACTGAGGCGGATGCACAAGCAAGACATATACTTGTGCATGTGTTTGGGATGCTCAGTTCACAGTTCTGGTATCCGGACACATCCATTGGAGCCCTGCAGCATTCACAAGCTACATGCATACAAGTTGTTATGGTATTTGCTATGCTACACAATCTTATCCTGCAGTAACAGTTGCATCAGGAACAGCATGGGGCAGGGCCACATAGCCCAACACCACTGTCAAGGCCTGTACAGGCACAGTGTGACTTGGTGAAGGAACTACCTGAGCAGGGCATAGACAGCGAAAGCCCGTTCACAGTATGACCTGCCCTTGGCAAAGAGGCAACACAAGGCATATGCACTGACACAATAGGTACCCACAGATTTCCCCTCTCTGACCCGCACACAGTACAATGGATGCCAAACATGACAGTACCTGTGCTCAGCCATGTATAGGAGGTGCACTGTGTGCATCCGACATAGGCAGCACTCCAGCACCATCCTCAAGTCCGGATCACACCCAGGGTATGTCTATTGACCTAAAAAGTGGCAGTTGTATTAGAATGTGTAGTTACCCATTGCTATGGTATGTATGTGAGCATACAAGTGACTGTGATGGCCAAATGTTAGGGCAGCAGAAAGTACACATCCATAGTGGCACCATGACCTCTGTAGCACATACGGGGGTCACAATGGTAGCCTGTAGTACACAGCGTGTCCTAACCCACTGCAGATTATGGGCTGACCATCATGTGTGTCTGTACAGCCCACACATGTTCCATGCAGCTGGACAGATGTGGACCAATACAGACAAATGATATATGATGGCCTATGGATATGCCCAATGAATGACCCCAACCCCCTAAGACACACACAGATGACAGCAGGCCAGGCAGTTTGATGTAGGTTGTGTAAGCTAGGACATCCATTACCACTGTGCTGGTAATTAAAGCTGGGAACTGACGTACCCTGATATCCCTCCAACCAGCAATTTAGGTAGGTCCACACACTGACATGGAGTACCCGGCATACCAGTACAGTAGCAGCAGATGTGTACAACTGTTGGCTGTGCCCCCGTCAAACCTACACATGTGAGAGTCATGTGTGCCACCCACAGTGCTGTGTAGGACTGTGGTTGTGGTTGGATGTCCTCCCATGCTATGCAGACATGTAGCAACTGTCAATGCCACATGACCATTAGCTACCCTGCAGACACAGCATGACACATGTCTGTGTAGAACGGAGGGGTCAGCAACACAGTACTAACTATCTGGTCATGTAACACATGCAATACAGTTGACCATACTTGGCATGCTCACACACATGATGGTATGATGGTAATGTCGGTCGACAACATGCGTAACAGTCATACTGGGCATGCTCACACACTGAAACACAGAATGGTCAGGCATGCATACACCAGTGGTCCGGACATATCTGCCAGTACACTGCTATACTGTTGGAAGTCTGCGCTGTATGGTATGTGTGTGTGGTCTATTGTCTGTACATATGCCATGATCTATTGTTAATTCACGGGAGCTATGTGCACAGGGTACTTCCACCATCACGTGTATAGGGCGGTTCTTTGTTTGCGGACAGGCCAACGCCTTTGGATACAGACTGGGTAAGGCACATTCCAGCAGGTGGGAGCAGTTGTGCGTGGGTGTGCACAGTGTTAAGCACTGCTGACCTCTGGTCACAGCACCTTATACACGTTTAGACTACACATTCTTTGACAGTGCACTACTGGCATACTGGTAGACAAACACGCTTACAGCCGCTCGCTCACCGACATTTCCGCTTACATTTGTCACTCACGCTGGGTGTGTGCGATCCCTTGTGATGTGTATTACATTGGACTACATGACTACAGCATCGGGTATGTGTAACCATTTTACGACGGCAGGCATTCGACTGTATGGACTCAGCAGCCTGTCCAGTGACGTAATCATATTATATGTGTGTTCCTCATATGATCTGCTCCCATCTTCCTGATACATGGGAACTGATACTCTGCAATGCTGACATGTGACTTGAGTTTGTTAACACAGCTGTCTGCTGAGTCATGCTACCGCATACCTACTGCACGTTGTCCACCTTTCAGATTGCATGATGGGAGACTGTAGGAGTGATACCTTTCCCACTTTGCATGGGACAGTCCCTCATCACGCATATCTCATGTGACAATACCAGAACTCGCCACCAATCGGGGACTCATTTCTACAGAATCAGGGACAGGTCAAGAAAAATGAGGGACACTTTTACAAAAGTAGTGCTATTAACTTGAAACATTAACAGAATCAGAGCATATGACTTAATACACATATTCTGAGGTTGTGGTTGGATGTCCTCCCATGCTATGCAGACATGTAGCAACTGCCAATGCCACATGACCATTAGCTACCCTGCAGACACAGCATGACACATGTCTGTGTAGAACGGAGGGGTCAGCAACACAGTACTAACTATCTGGACATGTAACACATGCAATACAGTTGACCATACTTGGCATGCTCACACACATGATGGTATGATGGTAATGTCGGTCGACAACATGCGTAACAGTCATACTGGGCATGCTCACACACTGAAACACAGAATGGTCAGGCATGCATACACCAGTGGTCCGGACATATCTGCCAGTACACTGCTATACTGTTGGAAGTCTGCGCTGTATGGTGTGTGTGTGTGGTCTATTGTCTGTACATATGCCATGATCTATTGTTAATTCACGTGAGCTATGTGCACAGGGTACTTCCACCATCACGTGTATAGGGCGGTTCTTTGTTTGCGGACAGGCCAACGCCTTTGGATACAGACTGGGTAAGGCACATTCCAGCAGGTGGGAGCAGTTGTGCGTGGGTGTGCACAGTGTTAAGCACTGCTGACCTCTGGTCACAGCACCTTATACACGTTTAGACTCCACATTCTTTGACAGTGCACTACTGGCATACTGGTAGACAAACACGCTTACAGCCGCTCGCTCACCGACATTTCCGCTTACATTTGTCACTCACGCTGGGTGTGTGCGATCCCTTGTGATGTGTATTACATTGGACTACATGACTACAGCATCGGGTATGTGTAACCATTTTACGACGGCAGGCGTTCGACTGTATGGACTCAGCAGCCTGTCCAGTGACGTAATCATATTATATGTGTGTTCCTCATATGATCTGCTCCCATCTTCCTGATACATGGGAACTGATACTCTGCAATGCTGACATGTGACTTGAGTTTGTTAACACAGCTGTCTGCTGAGTCATGCTACCGCATACCTACTGCACGTTGTCCACCTTTCAGATTGCATGATGGGAGACTGTAGGAGTGATACCTTTCCCACTTTGCATGGGACAGTCCCTCATCACGCATATCTCATGTGACAATACCAGAACTCGCCACCAATCGGGGACTCATTTCTACAGAATCAGGGACAGGTCAAGAAAAATGAGGGACACTTTTACAAAAGTAGTGCTATTAACTTGAAACATTAACAGAATCAGAGCATATGACTTAATACACATATTCTGAGGTATCAGTTGTTTATAACTCTTACTTATTGTCATTAGTCAGTAAGTGTAATTCACCACCTTTCCCTCAAAAGCCACTAATTTTAGGAGGGATTAAGAGGGACAGAGTTAAACTTTCAGTCAAACTCAGGGACGTACCTGACATTCAGGGATGGTTGAGTGGTATGGACAATACTCTAGCCATTGGAACTGTCCTGATTAGGGGACATTCTCATGTTGTACGTGTCTGTACTGGTTGCTTGTTACAGGTCTTGCATACCTGACACGTCGATATGTCATATGTAGTAGCATAAGCAACTTTACTGCTGCTAGACTATGCTTTGATTTGTTCCAATATGTATATTTCTGTACTATGCATGGCTGTAGGTATGTTCTGCCCTGGTACATCTGACATTTCTACAGAGCAGGTTCCACTTTGACCATTCAGAATGGTGGCGGCCCTGTAGACCCTATATGTAGAGCTATCACATGTGTCAAGGCAACACATACCCACAGCCAGTAGTGAACGGACGACTTCCACGGTTTGCATACATTAAGGTTATTCATGTAGCATTATAATTGATAATACTGTTTCCTATTACATGTAGCCATTACTGATACAACAAATTGATGTCTGACACCACTACACACATTATATAGCCTCCATTCCCGAAATCACAGGCCATGTGCCATAACTGTCATTTTGCAGGACACAATTGCCCAGATGGGTGTGTCCCTCGCAGGTGTACAGGTGTTGAACCTCTTCTATTATGCTATCATCTACCTAAGGTGGTCAGCAAATTATGCACTTTCCGTTAGTAGCAGAACTCACATACCAATGGGTGTGAATGAACACTATATCAGAGACAATGCATAACACCCTGTGGGACACATTTAGATGATTGGTTCTATTAATCAGACACATTCACTGTCACAGAGCATATGTATTCATTCACGTTTGTCGAGGTACATGCTGTTTATGACTCATACATGTTGTCATCTGTCATTACCTGTATTCTGCCACCTGTTCACCTAATATCACTAGTTCTGGAAGTGTTTAGATGGACTTTGTTACATTCTGATACATAACTATGGACGTCCATGCTAATCGGGTACACGGCACTGATTTGGTCTCTATGTATTCCCCCGATGGTTTACAGACTATCCAGTAGATGTGCTCTTCAGGTTTGGGAGGTGTAGGCATATGCTATGCCCACATTGGAATATTAATGACTTCCACTGGGCGGGCCTATGACATCTCTGCCAACCAGCACCTGCACACTTAAGCCCATTAATGCATACCCATGGTCCACCTACCTGGCACCCCTCTACAGCAGTCATGACAAATACTTACTGTGAGCGCAGCTGGGGTATGAGCACACCCCTACACATTGCCCACTCTCCCCGTCTCGGGACACATGTCGTATGTTTTGTCAACCCGTGTATTATCACACTTGTGCAACCTATTGTTCCATGTACACCTACATCCTGCTCGTATTAATGTCAGCAGACTCACACATACCCTGAATATTTGGGGTCCCACAAGGGACACCGTTATCCATGTTTAAAGTGTAGACCTTGCAGAACTCTCCCACTGGTACTTTCCAACCAGTGATTTGGACAGCGGCAGTGTATTGATCTGTATTGCCTGTCTGTCCAGCCTAGCTGGGTGATGTGGGGGGTACGTTTATTTATTGGACCTCCCAGTCACATATGCCCGGGCTGTAAATATGTTACCCCTAATTGCTGTAAAGTAACCTATTTATGTACATGTGTATATCTACACTGACATATATATTTTGTTTTGTGTGTATGTGTATATATCAGTACCTGTTGTTTGTGTATATATATATCTATCTATATGTATCCATAGTATATCCTTGTGTGTATATATATATATATATATATATATATATATATATATATATATATATATATCCGTATGAATATATATGTGTATGTAAATTAATATAGATATATGTATATATACGTTTTTATCTATATATACATCTGTGTGTCGTTAACCTATACATTTCCCGGACATGGACACTTACACATGCGTATTGGGTTTTATCTCTGCTTCAACAGCATACTATTGCCTTAGTCATTATGACACCGACACTTCACTCCGGTGAACTTGTGCTCAATATATTGCATGTTATACAGCGGACAGATGTCGCACGTTTTTCATGTCTGGGGTGCCGCTGCTAACTGGGATGTGATACAGTGTCATTCGACCTATTACTCGTATGCGCAGCCTATTATTCCTGCTACTGTGTTTCTTTCTGTGCACATTCATATTATTACTGTTGATAGGATGTGTGTTTGTGTTACTGTGACTGTACGTCAACATATTGTTGTCTTCATGTAGTTGTGTCTTTCTGTTTTTCCCGGTTTGGGGTTGTCACAGCAAAACTCCATTCCACTCATGGGTGGCGTATAGGTTTTACATGCCGCACAACGTCCGACAATGATACTCCCATTCACGCATGTCTCCACGCAAACGACGCTCTATCTGGGAATCGCACCGACATACTAGCTGACCTCCACGGGCCGCTCCATTGCACCCGGCGCAACATACCCTAGCACTCCTGTGTCCATAATCGCATATCCATAGTTTTTCCTGCACACTCGTGTTGAGTTTCCATGCATAACAGCCATTATACACCTGATATCGCAGCCATGATACACCTTTACACATTGCCCTCTCATGAGCGTTGGGGCCCTACACACATTTTGTACCACCTCGTGTATTCACAGGCTCACCATCCATTCATATTTGCACATACGTACCTTTCCTGGTGTTATAGATTACGAACGATTTGCGGGTTACAAGTGTAGGTGGTCGCAACATGTACTACATTCCGTCTGTTTACAATGTTGATGTAGCACTTCAACGATGTTATGGCCACTGGTATAACCCTGCCTCTGGTGTGAAGAGCGGTGCTCTACTCACACTTGTGCAGCTTTATGTGACATACTCTGCGAGCACTTCATAATTCCTTACTTGCTCTGGATTCCCTTCAAAACCCTTATGTTTGCTTTCGTCTTTCGGCGTTCTTTACATATCTATATATATATATATATATATATATATATATATATATATGTATGTATGTATATATATATATATATATATATATATATATATATATATATATATATATATATATATACATATATATATATATATATATATATATATATATATATGTATATATATATATATATATATATATATATATATATATATATATGTGCATATATAGATAAATATGTAGCTATATAATTGCATATTTCTGCTATGTCTGTGGATATTTATCTATACACACATCTATCTATCTATATATATAAAAGTTACAGCTGTACAAGACAACATACATTTGCTATGCTAATAGCTGTGTACACCCGCACAGGTGCACTTGCATCTACTTATTCTGAGTTACATATGTTTACAGGCATTTCTTTGGGATTACATGTGCCTTATTCCTTATGAAAGTACCACTTTGATAGAATCCGGTTAACAGACCCATGTGAACGTGGTCACCTTTACATGTATAAATGTTGGCTTTACAGCACAGAGGCATTCATTACACAGTTAATATGTGCTATAGTCGTACTTGAACCGGGAATGCCTTTACATTGGGTGGATGCTGTAACCACTACACTATTGGTGTTCTGGTTCATTTATATGTATACCCATGGTTCATAGCTACTCTGACATATGCCTCACCACTTCCCTTACACAACAGGCATCCATTCTCCTGCTGGGAAAACCGCAGTACTACAATTAGGACATTCCCTGTTTCCTACTGTTTTGGACCCGTGCTGCAAGTCTACTCACTCCAAGGATATTCAGAACTCCTACGCTTATAGTCCTCACACATACGCATGTTTAATTGTCAGGGTGTTCATGTGCTGGTCGGGGTTTAGGCTTGGCTGACTGGTGACTAGAACTGTCATGGCACTGTTCAAAGATCAGGCATAGCACATGGACAGAGTTAGTCCAGATTTTAACATTCTACCTGTGTTTACAGAAAACAAAACAATGTTCTGTGCCTCACCAAAGTCCAGTCAAATAAACCAAAATGAAAATCCAAAAACCAATGAGACTGGACACCACTCGAAGACCAGCTCCTTCTGTTTATTGAAATTAGATACACAAATGATGAGCGCTTTCGGGCCTCTGCCCTTCATCAGATAAAGCATCTCCCAAAAAACAACATTTTAAATGTTTACAGACACAGGTGTTTGGGCACCTCTGACCACATTATTGGGTCGGTGCTACATAATTTAGGGTGTGGGAGTGGTTCCACTACATAATGCAGGTTGGGGGGTGGTTTCCACATGTTTCCCTTCCCATTTGACTATTTCATTCATTTATAGATAAAATTAATATTATTCTGGACATCTGTTATAAATTCACTACAGGTATGCAATAGTCCTGTCAGCAGATGTGACAGTTGGTTGGTGTACTTATGTGTATGGACCTCTGTGATACTCGGGGACTCATTTCTACAGGGACAAGGCTATGACAACTCAGGGACAATCACGGAGACTTCTACCATATTAGTACTATTAACTTGGAACGTGTTGACAGATTCGTAATACTACTAATTTTCTGCAGTTAAATGCGTCTATTACTCTTCATTGTTGTAAGTAGTCATTCTCATTCAACACCTTTCCCCCAAAGGTCACTGGCTTTGTGAGTGGTTAAGAGGCTGGCCAGTTATTGTGCGAATGCTCTGACCATTGGTAGCAGTGACATTGTCATATGTACAGGTTGGGATGTATTCTGGGGACTAGGGTTGCCACCTTTTCAAATGGCCAAGATAGGACATTTTTGGAACACATCAGATTTTACAAGCCGACACATACCCACGGTCAGTACAAAGGATAGAACTTTACTTATTTGCCTACATAAAAGCCTATTGTTGTAGCGGTTTAGTTGCTTATTCTGTTTCCTGTAACATTTAGGTATTTTAGATACTGAAATAATTATTTTCTGCAACTATTACATAACATATGGGACATAATTATATCCTACAATCCCAGGACATTTGCCATTTGTAATGTATTTTTTCAGAACAACTGTCCAAAGAGGGACTGTCTCTCGCAAAGTGGGACAGATGGTAACCCTACTGCGGACACCAGATTGTTTGGGCCAACACATAGCCACGGTCAGTGCAGGTTTAGAACATTCATTTGTTTCCTAGCTGTGAGCCTTATACCTTTGGCACTTTTGTTGTTTGCCTGTTTTTTCTACAAATTACGTTTATTCTATCCTGATGTGACCACTTTAGGCAACTGTTACATGCAGTATGGTACATAGTTATTTCCTACAATCACAGGACATTTGGCATTGTATCATTGTTGGTCAGGTCACGCCTACACACACATTAATTGTCCCTCACACAGTGGATCAGGGGGTATCCTGTTTACATCAGTGCCTTCATCACCCTTATACCATGTGCCACTATGCGAATGTGTGCAATATATTCTCTCGCTTATTCATGTCGGGACACGTGCGTCACGGGCAGGTGTTTGATCCTGGGTAGTAGGTTCTGCATGACCATCTAGGGCTGGACAGTCTCCTGCACCACTACTACACATTCCAACTTGTGTCCAGATATCTACAGGACTGGACTTTGTGTCTTCATACCCATTCTAATGTTTACACAGGTTACTTTTCCCATGAGGGATATCCCAAAAATTGAACAAGACCAAAACAAGACAAATACCGAACATTCTTCTGGCATTACGAAAATGTGCTGGGGGTTTTACATGCAAGGGATACATAGTTTGCAATCCTGAAACTGCCTAGGGTGACACTACCTACTACATATGCGTAGTGGTCACTATGTGTGCATGTGGCTGCACCAAACCAGTAGGCCAAGTATGGCTGGATTTGGTGGACGTTCAGGTATGGGAGCGAGTTGTGTGCTGTGGACGGGATGCTGGGTAGTCCATTATGCATCCATGTGTGCTGCATTTGATATGGCCAGTTCCATCAGCACCAATCTGTGGGTATGTGCCGGTGACATGTCTATACATTTGTATCGCACATTTTAATATTCATATGTTTGTGGGACTGTGTTCTACAGTATGGTCTGTTTGGTTGCATTGCAGATATGTATACATGTTTTTGTGTTTCTTTCTGCTTCACCCGGTGCTCCCTCATACACCTCCGGTTCACCTATTCTGCATACGACACAGTGTCGCCTTGGAGGATTATACCATTACCCATCCCCCACACACACATATTCCTGACACTCCATCCTCACTGCTTTGGTTGATGGCCCATGACATGGTCAAGGTAACACATTGCATACCCTACATATGTCAGGTACCTGTATGGTTGTGTGGACTACCCTGCCATGTTTGACTTTCCACATGCTATACCTCACACATATAGGTACACGCCCATACTTAACTTTCATGACATGGTTGGTATACCCGGGTAATACCCGTTCAACTGTGACACATACTGACAAGTTCGGCTTGGACTGCTGATGTGCGGATTTTGGCCGACTGTTCTAATCATTGGTAGGATGCCACCTTTTCCTATGTCCAGGATGGGATACATTCCGGACACATATCCGAATGTACTGGACAACATGTACCCACAGTCAACGGTACAGATAATACTGTTCCTTTCAGCCTACATGTTGCCTTATTGTTGTAGCAATTTATATGCTCCTTCTGTTTCGTTTACATGCTTATTCTATTTCCTGTCACATTTGGTATGTGAAATACGGACATACCTATTATATGTGACTATTACATGCATTGTGGGATATAATTCGGTCATACGGTCACTAGATATGTACATTTATCATGTTTTTTGTTATGGACACATCTGCCCAGCTGTGTACCCTCCCTCACAATATGGGTCAGCTGGTGACCCTGACCATATTGGCGGTGCGCTAACATATGATGCGTTTCACTTCCACTTGGTATAACTATCTACACTGCATTGGACTATGGGCACACGGTTTTCAATGTCATTTGTTCATGGGATAGGGACCCGTTATTCCCTACCGTGCATTTGTGTTTGCTTCTTCATTTTGTGTTCGCAGGAACTGTCTTGCATGCTTTGCATACGTTTCAGTATCCACGGACACTGACAGATGTGATTACTATTGCTTGCAAATTGTTATATGCAAGCATTTTAGGTTGCACGTCGACAGCTGACATTTCCATGCCTCCGTGCGGCACTTCGACATGCCCTATGCACTCGCGCTCCTTTCCTATGCACGTGGCTGTGGTGGCAGCGCGCCTTCATTAATATCCATTTGGCACTACTGCACCATCTTCACACCACACGGTCGGCGCAAGCCTAATGCCAGCCTTGCGCCGAGCTTCATGAATCCTGGGGAATATTTATTATTAACAGCATTTGTATAAAACATTTCATGATATAAATAAACCACAACCACCAAAGACCAGAAAGCAAAATAAACACAGTTAATGTAAAGCTTCCTTCCATTGTGGTCAGACTTTACATTTACTGTGTTTATTTCATGATATAAATTACATTTTATATAGTAAAGCATTTTCAGTGATTGTTGTATGTGATATAAAGATACTAAAGTAATAAAGTGCTTTTTTCCTTTGTTAGCTTTAAGAAATGTAGGCATTACAATGTAAAGAGAAAAAAGACTGGATAATAGCACATTTAATTTTATATGCTGTAATCTTGGCCTCTTGGGGTGAGAGTGGGGTAAAAAATACACTGATTATAATATGTGCAGAGTTGAGATGTTTTATTTTACTTTTACATATGTGAATGTCTGGATTAAAGCCCTTGACATTATCTAATAACAAGTTATTTGTGTAAGTGAATGGGCTTTAAATACAAGAGACCACTGTAATGAATAGTTTTCCTTTAGCAAATAAATGTTGAGTGTGAGTTGAGAAGTTTGCATCTGAGGGCAGCTGTACATTCTGTTGTTATGTTTCTATGGAAACAAGATGACTACAGGTGAGGGCAATAAATCTTAAGATGTCTGGACATTACTGAGAGAAATATAAAAATAAAAGGTAGAAGGACAAGCAACTTAGTAAAAAATAAAGTTTGAAATTATTGGAAGTAAATAAGACCAGTTTTTCTGGTACTTAAATTCTTCATTGCATTTACTACATCTGTGTATAATTTTGTTTTATTTAATTAAACATTTTTAAGGCTAAATGTTAGTGTTTTCTGAAAGCATACAAGTTGTTTCTCACATTTGGGAGGGGAATAAGGATAAGACAAGAACAGATAGCAATTAGTGTAAGTAGGAACACATGCTGTAACACATGCTTTAGCATGGATAACCTTAATTTTGAGATAAGTAATGCCTGTAGATGCAGCTGTCAATCTGAGATAACTATTCCTATCAGGAGGGTTGAACTTCATTTTTGAAGATGTACAGAGTTTTATGTGTTTGTTTTAAGTTAAAAGGTTATGGGGGTATCTTGGGGGTGTGTTTGATTATTTTTTGTTTAAGGGTTTTCATTAAAACAAAACGTCTTGTAAAATGTGACATAGGTTCAAATGGAAATGACAAAAAAATAACTGTATAAAAGATCAACCTACCAAACATTAGAGGGTGCATGTAACACAAAGCTGGAAATAGACATCTAAAATGTTGTCATATATAATAGGTGGGAATAATAACTTATAATGGCTACTCAATCCATATTATTTAGGAATGTGAATGGCTTCACAGGTATAGACAAAAGGTATGAGTACTCAATTATATTAAGAAATTCAGAATGCAAATAACAGTGCTATAGGAGACACATTTGGAAAGAAGAGAACGTGAATTTGCTAAAGATTTCAGGGTGTATATTCAGCAGAATATCAGGGACAAAGGAAAAATGGAAGTACTTATACTAATTGCTACAGGAGCTCCAATTATGATAGAAGAGGAAAAAATATAATAATGGTAGATTTGTGGTAGCATGCAGTTTCTGGCAAGGAAGATTATGCTGACATGTATTTATATTATAGGTTCATAGGTTCATAGGTTGGTACTAGGCTATTGGCCCTAGGGTCTATACAAGCCTAGCCATAACAATTCCCTGGATATTTCTTCCCACAATATTTACTTCCCTGGACCCATGTCTAGCAGGGTGACTGACGTGATCCTGGAGCTTAAGAAAAGTTTGGGAGAAATAATCAGCTTTCAGCAGGGAATATTACTTATAGGTGGGGACTGGAACTTTATTTGCAACAGTGAGGATATATCTGGGCCACCAAAAAGGGAAAATATAACAAAAGAGGATGCATTTCTGAAGAAATTTATGAAAATATTTGGTATGGAAAATGTGAATTCAGTAGTAGGACCCTGGAGAGAATTTACAGATCATTCTCCAAGGTGCAATAGCTGGGTGAGACTTCATAGAAATTATAGTTCACAGGATCATGTGCATTTAAATGAAAGCTTCAACAAATAGCCAAAAACTATTTCAGATCATGCACCAGTAACAACTAAGATAACAATGCAGGGTAATGAAGTAAAATGAGACAATGGCACTTCCCAAACTACCTGTTAAAAAGAGAGGAATTCAAGGAATGGCTATTGGAAATTACTCGAGAGTTATTAGGGAAGATAGAAATTTCTTAAGAAGATATAGCTAGTAAGTGGGATAAAATGAAAGTGGAGTTTAAAAATAGGGTATAAATAAAAGAAAAAGAAATATGGTTCAGGAGTAACAAGAATTATTTAAAGACGCTGACAAAGGTTAAAGTATTACAGAATAAGAGGGATGTCACAGAACAAGAAGAGATGCAACTGCAGTGTGCTATACAGGAAATAAGGGACTACCTGGATAATATGCATGAATTTAGAAAGACTGCTGTTAAACTAATGGTTTTTGATAATAAATCCAGAATGCAAAAACTTGCAGTATAATGACTTAGGCAATAGAAAATAGAAAGGGTTGTTGCTAAGTCTAGGTAGTCTATAACAAGAAAAATATCCAGAGATCCCATGGAGGTATTAGAGATATTACAGAAATTTTATGAAAATTTGTATAAAGCAGAGAAATGCAGACATCAAGAAAAAGCACAAATGGAAGTACTTATGGAAGACTTAAATATGCCAAGGTTAGAGGTAGAAGAGGTTTAACAACAGTTAGGATAGGAGGAGATGAAATAAAACTGCTGATATATAATTAATCTGCAGGAACGTCTCCAGGAGCAGATGGTATTCCTGTGGAAGTTTGGAAGTTAGGAGGCAAGAAAATGTCAAAGATCTGGAAAGTTATGTTTGACAGTATTTTAAAAGGAGGGGAAGCACTAACACACTGGAAGAAAGCAGTGGTGGCTGTAATACTTAAAGATGGTAAACTGCCATCAGACCCAGCTTCATATAGGCCCAGCTCAAATTTAAACCATGATTATAAAGTGTTTATGTCTATAATAGCTAAAAGAATGGCAAAGGTTTTTCCAAAACTTATAGATATGGATCATTGTGGTTTTTGTGGAGGGGAGGTAAACATTCTACAAAATTAATAGAACAATGATGATCCAGAGGGAAGCATAATGTATGAAACTGCCACTGTTACAGGTGAATCTTGATACAGACAAAGCATTTGAAAAAGTAAACTGAGATTTTATGAGTAGGGCAATGGAATCATTTGCATTCCCTGATACAATAATAAGGTTAATTAAGAGGATATATGAGAAATTAGAGGCAAAAATTAAAGCAGACATGTTTCTCCCTGACAAGTGTTTGAACAGAGGAACCAGGCAGAGGTGTCCTCTTTCTTCTTTATTGTTTATTTGCATTATATTTAGAGCTATTGGTATCGAAAATAAGGGGCTTAGAAATTCAAGGATATAATTGGTATGGTAATCAAGAAAAGTTGGCTTTATTTAGAGAGGATATTATTTTGTACCTGATAAAACCAGAAACGGACATCTCAGTGTTGTGGAACATTCTGAGACAGTTTCAAGTCTTTTCAGGTATACAATTAATAGAGATAAAACAAAGGTTACAGCTGTAAACTATACACCCACACATGAACTGGTTCAGTAATACCCATACTTATGGTGAAACAAAAATACATTATTTAGGAGTATGGGTTAAAAAGGATTCTATTATGGGAGCTAAGGGCATGTGGGAAGAGACTAAACAAAAGACAATACAAAAATGGAGAAACTGGAAACTCTTGTTTATGGATATGGATAGCAAGATATAATTAGTGAAAATGTTTTTGGTCCCTTTATTTTTATATACAGGACAGACATATTTTTATCAACCAGATGAGAAGTTGTGGATAGTAATTAATACAGAGTTGAAGGATTCTGTTTGGTAGGAGAAGAGGGCAAGGATCAAGTGAGATAAGTTTATCCTTCCAATTGATCAAGGTGGTTTAGGATTGCTTGATTTGAAGGGATATTTTAGAGCTACACAGTTAAGGCTCATATTCATAACACAAGCAGAAAGCTACAGTGTAATTCAAAGATGGTGAAATAAGCTGAGTAAAATTAGTAATACAA